>NC_134690.1:382521851-382751851 GCF_050947455.1 Rhinoderma darwinii | reverse complement strand
CCCGTTTTCACACTGGCTACTAGAAGTACTCTCAATGGGCTGATATGTCCTGTTTACTTCAGTACACTGCTCTCAGATTTGCTGTGTAGACTTGGACCGGTTTAGCAGAAGGTGCAGGATTTAAAGACCGCTTTATTGCACTGCTGGAGGCCTAGATAAGACAGGACAGTACCTCTATACAAACACTTAAGGCTCTGTATATGCAGCTCCCCTGCCTTGGCTTTGGGTGAGAGGGCTTTACTCCATAATTTCCTGAAGACTGAAATAATCTAGGACATTTCTCTGTCAGTTAAATTCCATTTATTGCAGCTGCCATAAAGTACATCCACTGCTGCACATGTATGTACGTACGTACGTACGTACGTACGTACGTACCCAATATGGCCACCCCCAGGAAAGTTATTATATCAAATCAAAATAAATTACAGAGATGTTCCCTTTAATGCGGACGATCGTTGTTATTCAACTTAAAGGGGTTGTCTGTACATTTTTTTTTTATTGATGGCCTATCCTTAGGGTAGGTCATCAATATCAGATCGATGGGGGTCGAACTCCCGTCACAGCTGCCGATCGGTTTTCTGAAGGGGCTGCGCCGTACACATCGGTAGCGGTTGTGTCTGGGATTGCAGATCAGTCCTAGTCACTTGAATGGGACCGGGACTGTAATCCCAGTCACCAACACTACTGAAGTGTATGGCGCTGTGCCTGTAAACAGGCCACGGCACCGAACAACGCGGCCCCAATCAATTAGCTGATCAGCGGGGGTGCCAGGAGTCCAGCCCTAAGGATAGGCCATCAATAAAAATTGTCTGGACAACCCCTTCAAGGAAAGAAAAATGTCACTATCATTTCAACAAAAAAAAAAAAAGTTTGCGACAGGATCATCAAGGCCCACTACTTACTTTTTCAAATGTACCATCACCAACGGGGCACACATCCTGCCATTGGGATTGATCAATCCCATCATCACACTGTACTCGTGGATCATGTTCACGGCCTGGGCTTCACCTCGTAAGGCCAGATTGTTGAGGATATGGAAGAAGAAATCGGCAGTGGACTCGTTCACGGGAACATCTTTCTCTTGCATCTCCTTTAGAATGTTAATAGCGTCTACAATAAAGCAACACAAAAGGACCCTTAGGTAATTTCATGGAGTGAAAACAAACTGTTATTAAAACAGCATTTCCAGCCCAGCAGGAATGTAAATTCTGGTGTATAATGCCGATTTCAAGTTAATTACTACTTGCATTTCTAAACGAGACTACAATTATAAATCCACAATAGCATGGTTTTATCATTTCCCCGCAACTGTGACTACAAATTACAGATAGGAGCCGTGTGCCCACTTTCACCGTGTAACCCTGTACTGTCTGCCCTATAGCGGCACGATCTCACTAAATGGATGCTTTTATCGCTCAATGCCAACATCTGCTAAATCACGGCATTGTTTCTTCAGCAGATGGCTTGTCAGGAGGCCAGATAATAAAGATGTATTTACAGTGTATATACAGCCAGACTAATGGCCTGATACCGATAGGGTCTGTTTGCTGTGTCGATACTAATTAGACAAGCAGAGCCAATGAAAGCTTTCCAACAGACTGCATGTTAAAACATTAGGCTCATTAAGCCTCATTAGAAAGGCAGAAATAAACATTTTGCGGCGTGGGATAAGTAAAGGGGATTTACGTTGCGTTGTTTCTTAATTATCGCACAAGCAAATATTTTGACCAATTTACATTAGGGATGCGAGGGGGTGTACGGAGCCCAGGCAGGCACATTTCTTCCTTTCTAGGTCATATTTTTTGCTCATTTCTTGTGATTACATGACTGGCACGACTTGATCGAACGTCAAAGCACTCATGAAACCGCAAAGGTTAAAAGGGGCATAGATTAAGCATATGGCCATCATCCCTTTCCGTTATCATTTCAACGCCTATAAAAGGAGAAGGGAGGGAAATTTGTGAGGGGCTCCTGAAATAATTTTTTTTTACGCACGCTCTGCAGGGCCCACTCTTTGCTCATTCCTTTACTGTGCCTATTTGTACCAGGTCTAAACAGGAACAGGAGCACGCCCACTACCCAATCATATAAAATCGACTTGCTCTCCTGACATGTCAATTTTAGTAAATATCTGTATTCCCCATATTTATTTATTTTTAAATCGGGAAATTTTTTCCTTAGAATGCCGTGTGATTCCTCTGCTATTCCTTATGGAAATGTGAATAAAATGACGTGTGTGTGTGTGTTACCCCTCCCCTCCGAGTGTTCCCTACACACTGCACTGATTAGACACGGTCATACAGTGTAGGGACGCTCCCCTCTAACAAGGGTATGGTAAAGGCCCAGTTGTTTATTTATGCATATATTTCCAGGAGGAATGACAGAGGAACAGCACAGCAGAGTCCTAAAATGTGCTCCAAAATTGTTAGGGAATACAAGTATTTACTAAAACAGAGTGTCAAGAGAGCCAACAGATCCCTTTGACAACTGCTTAACGGGGAATTCCACTTACAGATTTAGAAGAGATTTTTAAAGGAGAAACTCGCCCTCTGAAGTGCCCTCCGCTCAAATGCCGAGGCCCCGTTATCCACTGCTCCGGTTCCGGAAACTCCTGAAGCGGCCATGCGGCGTTCATTGGTCACTTCATGCAGCAGCCAAATCGCCGGCATCAGCAATTATGCTCATGCATGTGACCAATGAAGGAGATTTCCGGATCAATGCTCGTGGAGAACAAGGCCTCAGCTAGGAGTGGGGGGCCCTTCAGGGGGTAAGTATCTGCCAGTTTATTATTTTACACCATCCCCTGCTGCTGATTTTTACATACATTGGATATCCTCTTTATATTAGTACTGCCGCATTTGAATTTACCCCAATACCGTTTATTACTCAGATGCACACTAAGCAATAATGGAAGTCAAAATATATACTGAAAAACCATAGTTCCCGCACAGCTGTAATAGTGTTTTATTCATCTGCATACAAGTAAAACTTCCTAGGAATAGTCAGCCTCCGTTTTAAAAGCCGCACCATTTTGTATTTGCTGCTAGTAATATGGAGCTTTACCCAAAAAAGTTCTGTCAGCCTGTCCCTATTATTACATACAGATTATGAATAGAATACCAGAAAACAAAAAAAACACCACTTTGAGAGTGATTTGCCCTTTTTCAATTTATTTTCTGATTTACAAAGAGGTTATACCATGTACACTTCATGAAACAATGACCACTAGATGGCGAACATTCTTTATACTGTATGAGTCAGTAGGTCAACAGAATTGCTGAACAATCACAAACTTGTAAACAGGCAGGGGAGACTATCCATGGAGGTCCTGTGTGCAAAGGTCTCCTAGGTTTGTTCACAACACATTTGGGCCGTACAGTCCTAGGGGTTATCGGAGTTCTATGTGAATTTCAAAAAACCCTTTTACAGCGCTTGATTTCGTAATGAAAAACCCCAAAATCTTTTAAATATATTTAATCTTGAAACAGACTGTCATACCTGATCCAAGCCTCTTTTTTGAATGCTTGGTATTGATGTGACAATTTAATGATTTGCTTCCCCCCCCCCCCACCCCAAAAAAATAGGGGTTGTAAACAAGTCAAACGCATGCCAAGGAGACCATGGGATCATTACAGTATAGGAGTGTATACAAACGTATGTCGATGTATGGCCGAGAAGCGCAGTGAACCTTGAGGGGGGAGTGTGTGAAAGCTCTAGGTTCTCCTGACAGCGACAGTAATTAGGACACCGCTACATGCTCAGTTACACAGGCAATGTATTGCCTCGATGTCCATACTAGAAGAAGTCTCAATAGGAGCATTTACATATCTATGCTATTCCCATGCGTTTCCTGAACAGGAGGAACGTTGAAAAACTCTGATACTAATTACAGTTGACATTCTATAGTCTACATTCTATATACGTTATAGATGTATCCACTGGGCGAGCTAGCTGTGCAGCCATGCCTAGATGACAAGTGCCAAGCCCATTAAAAATGGATAGGAAGAGTCCATGCTGCCTAAATAAATACATACTTGTAAGCAGTTGTTTTCCTTATACAGAGTTTGTAATCTACTGCCTAGACAGAGATAAAGGATATAATTCTGGCTGTCTACATACATATTTACATTGAGCTCCTAATAAAAAATAATATGCAGTAACAGCCGAAGTACAAATGTATGCAGTAAGCTTCTGAGCTCCCCCTGGTGGTGACTGCAGGCATGCAAAACATCTATGCAGATGATCTGGTTGCACAATGGCCATGGTACAATCACACATTATCACAACAGTTTCCAAAAGGAAAAGAAGTTGTGCGACAAACAATATCCATTATAGACAGCAGACTCGCGATCATCACAAGTCATACATGACGCCACTCCTCCTCTTAGGGAACACTGAGGTTGCACAATTTTACCACTACCAAAAGTCGCAGTAAAGACCTAAAAAGTGTGTGCACCCTGCTGTATATCATGCATTCCTTTAAAATGATAACAGCCTGCCTGTAAAGCTACAGACTGATCTGACACAGTCAAGCCCCCTCCCCCCAAAACACTATGCTAACAATATGATTGACAGCCCCACCACCAGGGGTTTAACCTCTAAAAGTTATGAGACTGTCCGAGTAATTCAAGCATTAACTGTAAGATAACCAAATATTTAGCAAAACAGAGCAAAACGCTATAATATATATCCATCTATCTGCACTACCTACCCTACCCATCCTATCCTTTCCACCCTATCCATCTCATATCCATCTCATATCTACCTATCCATCTCATATCTACCTATCCATCTCATATCTACCTATCCATCTCATATCTACCTATCCATCTCATATCTACCTATCCATCTCATATCTACCTATCCATCTCATATCTACCTATCCATCTCATATCTACCTATCCATCTCATATCTACCTATCCATCTCATATCTACCTATCCATCTCATATCTACCTATCCATCTCATATCTACCTATCCATCTCATATCTATCTACCTCATATCTATCTACCTCATATCTATCTACCTCATATCTATCTACCTCATATCTATCTACCTCATATCTATCTACCTCATATCTATCTACCTCATATCTATCTACCTCATATCTATCTACCTCATATCTATCTACCTCATATCTATCTACCTCATATCTATCTACCTCATATCTATCTACCTCATATCTATCTACCTCATATCTATCTACCTCATATCTATCTACCCACCCACCCACCTACCTCATATCTATCTATCTATCTATCTACCCACCCACCCATCTATCTCATATCTATCTAATCTATCCACGCATCTATCTATCTAACCACGCATCTATCTATCCACCCATCTATCTATCTACCCATCTATCTATCTATCTATCTATCTATCTATCTATCTATCTATCTATCTATCCATCCACCCACCTATCTACCCATCTATCTATCTACCCATCTATCTATCTACCCATCTATCTATCTACCCATCTATCTCTATCCACCCATCTATCTATCTAACCACGCATCTATCTATCCACCCATCTATCTATCTACCCATCTATCTACCCATCTATCTATCTATCTATCTATCTATCTATCCACCCATCTATCTATCTATCCACCCATCTATCTATCTATCCACCCATCTATCTATCTATCCACCCATCTATCTATCTATCCACCCATCTATCTATCTATCCACCCATCTATCTATCTATCCACCCATCTATCTATCTACCCACCCATCCACCTATCCACCCATCCATCTACGTACCCTATGTATCCATCCATCCATCCGATCCATCTACCCCATCCGATCCATCTACCCCATCCGATCCATCTACCCCATCCGATCCATCTACCCCATCCGATCCATCTACCCCATCCGATCCATCTACCCCATCCGATCCATCTACCCCATCCGATCCATCTACCCCATCCGATCCATCTACCCCATCCGATCCATCTACCCCATCCGATCCATCTACCCCATCCGATCCATCTACCCCATCCATCCGATCCATCCAATCCCATCCATCCAATCCATCTACCCCATCCATCCATCCCATTAATCTTATCCATCTACCCTATCTCTCCATCCTATCCATCCAAATCACACAACCTCATATTGAATAGTGAAGTGCACTAATGACCTGAAACACTCAGTGCTGCTGTGAACATTCAAGTCTCATTAGCCACAAACACTATCCCTGTCTAAATCAATACTGGAAAAGTAGCTGGCAAACCAATGATAGAAAGAAAAAGAAGAGAACGACTTGTAAAATATGCCTAAATAAAAACTTAAGTAAAAGCAATTGGAGGGGGGGGAGAAGAACAAGTGAATGTTATGAAATGACATTTCCCTTAAGAAGCCCGGGGGGGGGGGGGGGGGGAATAAATTACAATTATAACCCCGATAACATGACACCTATGGGGTTAAAGCAGTTTAATGTTATTTTCTAGCACGTTGCGGGGGGAAAAGCAACAGTCGAAAAAATAATTACGCTCTGCAAATAAAGCGTAGAAAATGTGGATTCCTCACCAGTGGCCGTCCTGCACAGGGCTAGAGGCGAACACGTTATTTCTGCTTTATTTATATTCAATGCATTGGCTCATTGATTCTGCACATTTCCCTACGCTGGTACATATTTTAAACAATAAAGGAAAGCTTAAAGCTAAATTTACTTCCAGCAGCCTGGCCAAGCACATAATGTTTCGACTGAGGGCCATATTGCGGAGCATCTGATGAGTGAACGCGTAGTCTTTGCGATGGCTCTTTGAAAATTGGAATGTGCCTGCAAATCTTCACATATTTAAACATGATCGACCTTATGTAAATAAAATAGCACAGCATTATGGAAAGCGAAGGACGCCCCACTGGCTTCTTAATTCAAAATATTAACATGGTCACCAGCTGAAATCAAGGGCAACTTTCTGCTCCATGGCCAAATATTCAGGAGTAAATTCTCGGCAAAGTAGTAAGTGGCAAATAAAAAATAAAAAAAAGTTTAAATTAAGAAAAAAAACAGACTACTAAAAGGGGTCGTCCGAAGTAGAAGAAACGGTCTGCTCAAAAGGGGCTGAGCTGCAATACCAAATACCGCCCATGAACAAGTGTGGCACTATTTCTGGAAAGTAAGCAGACCCGCTTTTATTTTTTTTTTTAACCATGAACAACCTCGATGTGAAGATTCACCTCTTGGTGGGCATTTTATTAGAAAACTAGAAATAACCTCTTAAAATAAACAGAAAGCATTGCTATATCTGTTTCTAGGAAAGCTGTGTGACATCCGAGATGGCCACTAGGGGTAGCAATCAAGTTTGATCAGAGTAGTAGAGGGAAAACCTATCTAGTTTTGCAGGAATGCATGAGCATGGGATACAGATTTGCCATTCAGAAGTCCAGGAAAGCTGGGTGATAACTCGTGTGTGCTATATCTGTTGTATCACATACACATTATATATCATTTCTGTTCGACACATTCTTTCTTTTGGTTACAATTTTGGTAAATATCTATAGCGAAATTTGAATGTCCGGCTCCTTCCCTGGAGCTGCGTGGGTCATGGTCACTAGAACAGCGGAGCTGCGCAGTATTTAAAACCCACGTTGGTGTCCTGGCACTGAACTGCGCCATCCGTCAAGCGCCGACTCCGAAAAGAAGTTTAGGCATAACGGGTGCCCCAACTCCCAAAAAGCCTATAGCAATGTTATGAATTAATTTTTTTTCCTTTTTCATAAATTGTAAAATATGTCAAGTTTTTTTAGTGGCTTGGGTATTAAAAAACAAAATTTTTTTTGCAGCCAACTGAATTAAAGGTCTTTATTTCCATAAAGTCGGACAGATATATATATATATATATGCGCTAAGAATCTTCCTATTAAGAGTAGATTTAGCAGTAATGCATACTTATTTGCATTTAGTGGCTTAGGTGGCATTAGTGTTCGCAGTGTGCGGTCGCCATTTTCTTGTGTGCTGTGTGTATATATATATATATATATATATATATATATATATATATATATATATATATATATATATATATATATATATACACACACACATAAAATAAAATAAATTCCATTGCACACATACATATAAATGTACATAGACACACGTATATGTACTAACACACTTGCAGAGACACACGCACACTTTTGCGGCCATGACTGTCCCTTTCCAAGAAGGTTATAGTTTTAGGTTCCTGTTCAGCCTTCAGACCTCCTTAAGCACAAACAAAGCCATTAGTCTGGGCACATACGCAATTTATGCCATAAGTCATGATCTTCAAACTCAATCCAAACAGCAATGCTAATAAAAAAGAAAAACAAAAAAAAAAACCGCGCTACAGAAATGCAAAAGGCACTGAGCTGTGCAAATGTAAATGACAAGCCTGCCAAGCCATTAAAACTAATGGCCTGCACTGGCCAAGCGGCTCTGGGTGAATTCACATGCAAATTTGTATGCAAAATGTTCAAGCACTTTCCGGGGCATGATATACCATTAACCGTAAGTCCCTTTTTTTTTTTTTTCTGGTGCCAAGATACTTTTACCACCCAAAATAATGCATGTAAAGAACTGGTGTACCTTCTATTAAACCGTTGTCTGTAAGGACCCTTAAGAGGGCAATATACTTCTGAGTGCTTGGAACAGTAGTAAATCCTTTCTGGTCTCTGCAGGAGGAAGAAGAGAAAAAAAACCATAAAACGTGAATCAGCAGTGACCAAAGAGCCATGTCATAAGCAGGTACAGACCCCAGAAAACATCTTACATATCTCAGCTTCCTAAGGTTTAAGAGAGTCTTCCGAGACGAAAATTTTATGGCCTATCTTTAGGATAGGCCATCACTATCTGGGCAACGGGTGTCCAACAGCCAATCAGCTGAATGAAGGAGCCTTGGCACTTACAGCGACACTCATGCTATTTCTTACGAGGCACAGCGCCCAACATACGGTTATGGCTGTGCATGGTACTGCAGCTAACAGCAGCCCAGAGACTGAGCTGCAGCATAAGGCACAGCCGCAACCGTATGACCACTATAATGATATATAGCCTCAGATAACCCCTTTCATTTAATATATCTAATTCGTAATTGGACCTACATATCCATAGGATTATAGTAAATAAAATTCTGGCTGCCTGCAGCCACCACTAGAGGGAGCTTATTACATACTGTGTTATTAAGTTTAAAAGCTATGTAAACCTTTGAGGGGCATTTTTTTTTCTTCTTATAAACCAGTGAGTGTGTTTGATGTAACATTATAATTTGTTTTTACTAGAAATTAGTTTTACTTTTCGAGATACAGCTGCTTTGTATCCTGTATACAGAAAAGCTGTATCTTTCGGTATGACCTGAACCCATCAGTCCTGCGGACCTGACGGGTTCAGTGACTGCTGGTCTACGCATGATCCACCTGTAATCTATCACATCTATCACACAAGTTATGATCTTAGATATAATGGATAACAGGTGGATCCTGCGTGTCAGATACACACAGGACCCACTGTCACTGGACCCATCAGTCCCATGGACCTGACGGAAACAGGATTTAGCGTATGATACAGTTGCTTTCTATACAGAAAACAGAGGAGCGGTTTCTCCGAAAGTAATTTTTTTTTAATGAAAACTAATTAAAACAATACACCAAACACCCTGATTACACGGTTTCCTAAAAAAACAAAAACAAAAATGCCCATCAAAGGTTTACATTGCCTTTAACGTATAAGCAGTAAGCTCCCTCTAGGGGTGGCTGCAGGAAGCAAGAATTTGATCATTTAAGTTTAATGGGTAACTAAACGTTCAACAAACTTCTGACATCTTATAGTGACACGTCACAAGTTTTGATAGATACACACACATATATATATATATATATATATATACACATCACACACACACACACACACACACACACACACACACACAACCATTCAAAAGTTTAGGGTCACTTAGAAATTTCCTTATTTTTGCAAGAAAAGCACAGTTTTTTCAATGAAGAGAACATTAAATTAATCAGAAATACACTCTATATATTGTTAATGTGCTAAATGACTATTCTAGCTGCAAACGTCTTGTTTTTAATGCAATATCTACATAGGTGTATAGAGGCCCATTTCCAGCAACCATCACTCCAGTGTTCTAATGGTACATTGTGTTTGCTAACTGTGTTAGAAGGCTAATGGATGATTAGAAAACACTTGAAACCCCTTGTGCAATTATGTTAGCACCGTTGTAAACAGTTTTGCTGTTTAGAGGAGCTATAAAACTGACCTTCCTTGGAGCTAGTTGAGAATCTGGAGCATTACATTTGTGGGTTCGATTAAACTCTCACAATGGCTAGAAAAAGAGAGCTTTCATCTGAAACTCGACAGTCTATTCTTGTTCTTAGAAATGAAGGCTATTCCATGCGAGAAATTGCCAAGAAACTGAAGATTTCCTGCAACGGTGTGTACTACTCCCTTCAGAGGACAGCACATACAGGCTCTAACCAGAGTAGAAAGAGAAGTGGGAGGCCCCGCTGCACAACTGAGCAACAAGACAAGTACATTAGAGTCTCTAGTTTGAGAAATAGACGCCTCACATGTCCTCAACTGGCAGCTTCATTAAATAGTACCCGCAAAACGCCAGTGTCAACGTCTACAGTGAAGAGGCGACTCCGGGATGCTGACCATCAGGGCAGAGTGGCAAAGAAAAAGCCATATCTGAGACTGGCTAATAAAAGGAAAAGATTATTATGGGCAAAGGCACACAGACATTGGACAGAGGAAGATTGGAAAAAAGTGTTATGGACAGACGAATCGAAGTTTGAGGTGTTTGGATCACACACAAGAACATTTGTGAGACGCAGAACAACTGAAAAGATGCTGGAAGAGTGCCTGACGCCATCTGTCAAGCATGGTGGAGGTAATGTGATGGTCTGGGGTTGCTTTGGGATGGTAAAGTGAGAGATTTGTCCAAGGTAAAAGGGATTTTGAATAAGCAAGGCTATCACTCCATTTTGCAACGCCATGCCATACCCTGTGGACAGCGCTAGATTGGAGCCAATTTCATCCTACAACAGGACAATGACCCAAAGCACACCTCCAAATTATGCAAGAACTATTTAGGGAAGAAGCAGGCAGCTGGTATTCTATCTGTAATGGAGTGGCCAGCGCAGTCACCAGATCTCAACCCCATAGAGCTGTTGTGGGAGCAGCTTGACCGTATGGTACGCAAGAAGTGCCGATCAAGCCAATCCAACTTGTGGGAGGGCCTTCTGGAAGCATGGGGTGGAATTTCTCCAGATTACCTCAGCAAATTAACAGCTAGAATGCCAAAGGTCTGCAATGCTGTAAGGGTATGTGCACACACACTAATTACGTCTGTAATTGACGGACGTATTTCGGCCGCAAGTCCCGGACCGAACACAGTGCAGGGAGCCGGGCTCCTAGCATCATACTTATGTACGATGCTAGGAGTCCCTGCCTCGCTGCCGGACAACTGTCCCGTACTGTAATCATGTTTTCAGTACGGGAGAGTTGTCCTGCAGCGAGGCAGGGACTCCTAGCGTCGTACATAAGTATGATGCTAGGAGCCCGGCCTCCTGCACTGTGTTCGGTCCGGGACTTGCGGCCGAAATACGTCCGTCAATTACGGACGTAATTAGTGTGTGTGCACATACCCTAATTGCTGCAAATGGAGCATTCTTTGACGAAAGCAAAGTTTGAAGGAGAAAATTATTATTTTAAATCATTATTTCTAACCTTGTCAATGTCTTGACTATATTTTCTAGTCATTTTGCAACTCATTTGCTAAATATAAAAGTGTGAGTTTTCATAGAAAACACAAAATTGTCTGGGTGACCCCAAACTTTTGAACGGTAGTGTATGTATATGTATATATATATATATATACACACATATACATACATACACATATACACACACACACACACACACACAAATATGTATATTCAGGGGCCGACACGAAAATCACGGCCATGCACATGGCTACGGTCGTGTGCGTGAGGCCTTTGTCTTATTTACATCAGAAAAACAAATGTATTGGAGGATGGATATTCACATTAAAGAAACATTTGAGAAACACAGCAGGTTAATTTAGGCATGGCATTTCATGCAATGGACAAATAGTCAATTTAGCTAATTTTTGAAGACTTTATGACAATATCTGCACACAACCATTTGGTGCACTGAAGCCATCAACTCACTAGGAACTGATTCCACAAGACACTCAATGCCTCATACCCCAGACACGTCAATAGTTCTCTGCAATTTCACAGGTCTAACCCTTGTGAATATTGGTTAAGCTGTCAAAACAGCTGGCTCCACTGAGTGAAGGAAAACCGTCATTAAACCTTCGAAGCGATTACCCTGGATCAATGTCTGTGCATACGATGAATGGACTGGAAGACACGAGCGCTCATGTTGCTGCTTACTTACAGTTCTCTTTTCACCTTTAGCGCCTCCTCTGCATTATTATCTTCACAGCACGTAGCCAGTAGCTTCATGTACATGCCAAAAGTAAAGAGATCTTCATATTTGGATTTTAATTCCAGAGCTTTCGGCAAATCCTGAAAAATTAAAAGCAGAAACTTTTCCATTATACATTTTATGAACCTGATGAGAAACCATGAATGGCTACTTCAGACATAACACCTCTACTTACTGCTGCCAGCATGTTCTAACGATTGCAGAAAATAGTTAAACGTAAAACAGAGCATATTTGGATCTAATTCATTAATGTCTTCACTTGTCTTTCAGTTTGTTTTACTGTGTAGTGTAGGAAAACTTAAAACAAAAAAAAGTTAAATCAATTAAAAAAAAAAAAGAAAAAAGATCGGGAAACCATCAGCAAGCTGCTGATGGCTCATTCTTAGGGTATGTTCACATAGCCTATTTTCGGGCAATAAACGGCCGAAAAATTGGAAGCAGAACGCCTCCAAACATCTGCCCATTTCAATGGGAAAACGGCGTTCTGTTCCGACGGAGCGTTCTTCGCGGCGTTTTTTTACTCGTAAAAAAACGGCCGCGAAAAAGAAGTGCAGGACACTTCTTGGGACATTTTTTGAGCTGTTTTCCATAGACTATTGAAAAAAGCTCCAAAAACGGGCGTAAAAAACGCAGCGAAAATCGCGAGTGGCACAAAAAACGTCTGAAAATCAGGAGCTGTTTTCTATTGAAAACCGCTCCGTATTTTGAGACGTTTTTGACTCTGCGTGTGATCATACCCTCATGCGTCTGTTAAGCACTTGCAATGCATGCTGTGAAAGCATTGTAGTTTTGATTGCCTGTAACAATGTATATGAACACACACAGAGAAAATAAGAGGGGAAAAAAAGTTTCAGACTTTAAGTGTTTGTTGGTGGTCTAAGATAGTAGAGGGGTTATTGCCGCCAGATATAGGGATCCAGTGTTGTGCCCTCCTTCCTTGGTGGTCAAGGGTAAAAATGATTAGTGGTCTCCTGGTTTACACACCTCCTCATGTGTCCTGCTGTATCCTGTACAATCTGTGTGGCGGGTGGGGTTGTATCTGGATCTTGCAGTCAGAATAGGGATGATAAAATGAACGAGGCCAAATTACAACCATGCGACTAAATGAACATGAATAGGACCTGAAAGTTGCTGGATTAGACTGTGTTCACACTTGTTTTGTAACTTCCATTCATAATGGAAGCCTCAACACTCAGCCGGATCAGTCATACAAAGGATACCACCAACGCCCAACGAACTCAATTGGGAAATCAAGTTCCAACGTGGTGGCCGTCGTCTTACAGTGCTATCCTTGGCTCTGTTAACATCCCTAAAGGGGGGGTTTACACAGGACGATTATCGGGCAGACGAGCGTTCACATAATGCTAGTTGCTGATAATTGCCATGGGGAACAATCAGCAGATGAACGAGCAAACGCTCTATCATCTGCTGGTCATATCATTTTAAAAAAGTGAAATATTATCGTTGTCGGCAGCACATCTCCCTTTGAACATGGAAATGCGGTACCGACATGATAACGTATGGGGACGAGCGATCGGAGTGGGGACGAGCGATCGGGGTAATGACCGGTGATCAACGATATCTCGCTGATCGGCGCTTGCTGCACCGGCCGGTGTAAAAGGGCCTTAATTGTGCCTCTATCACAGATTCCTTACATTTTGAAGGGAAAAATGCTGAATACGACAGAACCCGATGGACCTGGTAAGTCAATGTGGTCTGTCAGGCGCCGGTGGTATAACGGATACGGCAGAGCACTGTGGCTTACATTATGATTGCAAGCCGCAATGCAAGCGGGAACATCGCATATTCCATCAAAAATGATGGGAATAGCTAACAGAGCCTTCAACCCAGATGTGAACAGAGGCTCAGAAATTCTGTATTATTAAATACCCCACAGAAAACAAAAAGTGGTGGACTAAAAGAATTTCTCAGCTAATGGGTGTCAGATTAAAGGAAGTTAAACCTAGTTGTACTCATTTACTCATTCTAGATCATTCCATCGTCAATTAGTGTGATCATCTCTTTGTATCGATGATCGGGAGAGTACAGTGCGGAGACACTAAAGTCCATTAGGTTATAAAAAAATGATATGAAAAACACAAAACAGGAGGGAAAAAATTACCTCCATCCAATCTCACGGAATAATACATCTAGAACTATGGGGCGTTTAAACACAGAAGACAATTACGGACTACGGTGTGCGATAAGCATGCATGAAAAGGTTAGTTAAAATGTCGCTGGCACAAAACTGAACGTTCCTCTAAACACAGCCTGTCGAGGACTAAACCTTTAAATTATCTCAGGCTTCAAATACTATGTTATCTGTAATGTTGTCACAACCAAGTAATCTAAAAGTGGATTTCCTGAGATACAAAATACACCGCCGCAATCATTTTCTTGCTGGAAAAACCATGGGTAAGGCATGAAATCGCTCAGAACAAGAAATTGTCCCCAAAAGTCTGATGATATCCCATAAATTGTAGACGCTCTCGAGAAATGAATATGAAGTGCAGCCGGATGTCTGGTGGCGGATAGTATGAATACCTTTATCTCGAAAAATGCTTTGCCTCCACAGGAAAATGGAATTTCAATCCCAGCATTAAAAATGCCAGTATTTGACTTGCAAATCATTGGAAACCCATATCTGTTGCTTGACAATATAGATAGAAATGAAGAGAGCTGCGGCTCTAAGCGGACTCTGCACGGATGACAAGTCCTATCAGACCAGTTGCTCGCAGCCACAGCACTGAGTGTTCTGCACAGGCTCAGGTCGGACTTAACCCCTTTACTACAAAACACTAAAGCATTATTTTATTTTAAAGCATACCTCCAGTTATAAATAATTTTGCTTAAATCAACAGTACAAGTGAATGTAAGACACTTTAATATATATTATTATTAGAGAAAAATGGCTGCTCACCCCTCCATTTTCCTAACTGTTTACTCACTCAGAATTGACTTATAGAGAGATAGAAAAGCAGAGATACCGGATACAGTTGCTAAACTCCACTGAGGGAACCGCCAGTTACAGCTGCCAATACAAGTCTAGTAAGAGGAGAGGGGGAGTGAGAGAAAGGGAGCAAGAGAAAGGCGCTACCCATAGAAATCTATGGACAGGGAAGGGAGAGCGGAAGGAAACACAGATATGATGCCCATAGACGTCTATAGAGAGTGGATAGGAAGCAGAAGGCAGGAGGAAGGAGAGAAAGACACAGATGCCCATAGTCTATGGAGAGAAGTGCCTACCAAACTCTAACAAAGGCTAGTTATAAAGTAAATCAGAAGGAACATACCAGTGTTGAATCTCTTCATGATTGCTTCCGGGTAAAAAAATGAGTTTTTCTGCCGTGCTCTGTGTCCGCCGAATCAGGAAGTGTCCGGCAGCTTGAGCTCCAACTCCTCCCCTCAGCAGTTGATTGACGGCTCTGCTTGTAGGACACAGACTAGCAAAGCTGTCAAAAAACTGCAGAGGGGAGGAGAGGGATTGGTGCTCAAGATGCCGGACACTTCCTGATTCGGCGGACAAGGCAAGCGGCAGAAAATAACCCTGGAGCAAGAACTGAGAACGTTTTTTGTTTTTTTTGCACTCTAGTGCAAGAACTGAGAACCTTTTTTTTTTTTTTACTCTAGTGCAAGAACTAAAATTCAATACTATGTTCCTACTGCTTTACTCTGTCACTACCTAGCAGTGTTAGATATTGGTTAGGGTGAAATCTGATGAGACTCCCTTTAAGTTTTTAAAGAAACACTGCCTTCAAATGACATGTTCTGGAAGGCTGCAAGTGTCCTGTGTGTCCAAGCACTAAATCTGGTCTCTGGCTATTCTTTAAAGGGGTTTTCCCATCAGAGACATTTAAGACATATCCACAGGAGAAATCATACATTTCAGATACATGCGGGTCCCACCTCTGGGACCCGCACCTATATCTAGAAAAGGGCCCCCTAAATCCTGTTCTGCCGCTCTGTGTTGCGGCTGAAGCAGGAGATTTCCAGCCATGAAGGAGAAATCAGCAAGCTACGCTGTTTCCGTAACTCTCGACCATATAGTCAAAAAGTGGCCGGGAGGCAACGGGAGCAGAAAAAGGTGGAACGTTCTAGAGATAGGCGTAGGTCCCGGTGGTGGGACCCGCATCTGACATTTATGACATCCTGTGGATCGGTCATAAATGTCCCAGATGGGAAAACCACTTTATATTTTCAGAGCCCTGGATACCTCTAAAGTCGTTGTACACATAAATCAAGCTTGTAACTACTGGCTGAATCAACTATTACCTTAGTTGCACGTAGGATGCCAAGAAGTTTCAGTAAAACTAATTGAATGGGCTGATTTTCTTTCTCCAGTTTAGCCAGTTCTTCTTCCAGTACCGAAATATTTTCATATGGTTCTGTCTAGAAGAGAAAAAAAAATAAAAATACATATATTAAAACTAAATATTCACCTAGATCTGTCATTTAGGCTCTGTTTACATTTGGCGTATACACCAGGAACAGCTACCAGTGTATGCAAATGTATCTATAGGGCTCCATTCTTCAAACATAGACCAAGAGTAGTCGATAATAGACTTTATTGCTTAGCTTTCCGAGAAAAGACGATCATGAACGAAGCTGCAGCTTCGTTTTAGCGATCAGTGCTCTGACCTCCATCGATTAAAACTTCTGACATGTCACTATGACACGTCAGAAGTTTTTTTGAAAGTTTAGTTATCCTTTAATACAACCCATTTAGTACATTTTCCAGATCCTCCAGCAAGCAATGTGCTTCTCTTTTATACTCCTCTTGCAGTATGGTCATCACATAAGTGTTCCAGAAAAGACAGCAACACTTCTCTGCGATGGGGTTGTATGAGAAGGAACATCATTTTTTGCAGAAACAGTGCCAGTCGTGAGTGTTCCCAGCATTCCTTTAGGGTGTTCGTCAAAATTTGCAACTTTCTTATGAGACTTAAAGGGGTTTTCCAGCTTCTGACCACTGATGAAGTATCCAACAGGTAGGTCATCAGTACATGATCTGCGGGGGTCCGACACCCGGGCCCCGAACAGATCAGTTGGTCCGGTGACTCCGTGCACCAGACGTACATGCCCGAAGCAGTATAGCGGATCAGCTGCAGTACAGTTCAAGTGAATGGAAGCAGACCTGCAGTACAGCCGCTATGCTATGTACGGAGCCAACTGCTTCCGTGCTCCGTCCATAGCATTATGTGCCACAACATCCGGTGCCCGCAGGCCACCGGAGCACCTTATCGGTGCAGAGTCCGGGTGTCAGAACCGCACCAGTGACATATGGATGACCTATCCGGTGGATAGGTTAGCAGTTGTCAGAAGTTGGACAACCCCTTTAAGTGCCGTTAACCTGATAAGTTTCCCCCTAAGTATATTAAAGAGGCTCTGTCACCAGATTTTGCAACCCCTATCTCCTATTGCAGCAGATCGGCGCTGCAATGTAGATTACAGTAACGTTTTTATTTTTAAAAAACGAGCATTTTTGGCCAAGTTATGACCATTTTTATATTTATGCAAATGAGGCTTTCTAAAGTACAACTGGGTGTGTTTAAAGTAAAAGTCCAACTGGGCGTGTATTGTGTGTTACATCTGGGCGTTGTGACTAGAAGTGTATGATGCTGACGAATCGGCGTTTGCAGGTAAGTCGATGTAGCTACTTACCTGCAAATGCTGATGCTGCTGCAGAATCAACTGTAGCCTCTGGTGCCGATGTGTCCTCGCTCGTCCGACACGATGCAGGACCTGGGGCAGGAAGTGACGTCACAGCGTGATCTCTCGAGAACACGCTGTGTGTCTGTGCACTGCCAGAAGCTGGGTGTTAACGAAGAGAAGTGGATGATGCTGATTCGTCAGCATCATACACTCCCATTCACAACGCCCAGCTAGTAAAAGAAGTAAACACGCCCAGATGTACGCACACAATACATGCCCAGTTGTACTTTTACTTTAAACACGCCCAGTTGTACTTTAGAAAGCCTCATTTGCATAAATACAAAAATGGTCATAACTTGGCCAAAAATGCTCGTTTTTTTAAAAAAAAACGTTACTGTAATCTGCATTGCAGCGCCGATCTGCTGCAATAGGAGATAGGGGTTGCAAAATCTGGTGACAGAGCCTCTTTAAAGAGGACCTGTCATTAGGTCATATAAGTTGCGCTGTCATCTTGAATAGCGCTGCCTCTCTGTTTTTTTTTACTGGACCCTTCCCACCCCAGAGATATGGCCAGCTATATGCTAATTTTCTATTAGCCAACGGGGTGGAGCTAACTTCACTGCCTCGGATACTGACCAATCAGCACAAGGCAGCTTGAGGGTAGTTCACACTATGTTGGCTAACTACAGCAAACAAGCCTAAAGGGAACCAACAACACAGTGGGTCAAATCTCTGGAACGAGGGAGTCCAGGAAGAAAAACTCTGCAGGAATCATGATGACAGCGCTATTCAGGTCAGTAAACCAGTTCAACTTAAATCACCTAGTGACAGGTCCTCTTTAAAGGGGAAATCTAGAAAAAGAAAATCTTTGTATAATTAAGGCGGTCTAGCTTCTGCTATTCCCGGAAGTCAGCCGATCTCTCCAGGCTAAGTTTTGCCTGTTCCTAGCAAAAATGTAGTATTACATACTGGCCATTCAAATGAATGGCTCACCATGTAATAGGTGGTGTGGCTAATAAGGGGGGGGGGGGGGGGGTCCATCCTCTATAATGTCCATATGGCCTTAAAGAGCATTTGTAGAGCAAATGGGAATTAGGAGCTTGAAACCGGACCCCATTAATGAAAAAAAAAACCACATATGTTATGTACAATGCTACATTTCAGTGAGTAATTTGTTAACTGCACAGAACATTAGGGGTCATGTTATAAAGGGTATGGAACAAGAGTAGTATATACCCACCATAAAGGATTCACCAGGTTTCACCAATATCTTAAGGTCCTGCAGAGATAAACAGGTCAAGAAGTAATCAATATATGCACTCCAAAACGCATTAGTACTGCGGGCTAGGTCAAAATCAAGGACCGACCTCCCATATAAGAACAGATAGGCAACTCTATTTAAGTATATCAAAACACTGAAAGAAGAGAGCTTATAGCCAGAAATATATATCAAACGTATAAATTTTATTAACATATACAGACAAACAATTCAATAAAAAGATATGTATAAAATACAATATGATATAAGGACAAGACTCTAGTAAAAAGGTTCAGGGAGCAGCTACCGGCATGATTGGTGTATAGGCTGGGTTAGCTATATTTTCATAAAAACAAAGCCTCTCCGGTATACTAAGAAGATCCCTCCTATGAAAAGTGGTAAGGTTATATGAGCTCAATGGAAAGTAGCAGATATTGCATAGATTCCGATATTAAATATAACACATAGACAGGGGGATTCCAGTTATCTTACTCAGATTATCAGTGAGAGGATACATTAGACAAGGCTTACCCATGATTAGTTAAGGTTGTGGTGCGATAGGTGCTCCTGCACAAAAGCCCCAACGCGCGTTTCGCTATGTATATTGCTTCCCCCTGAGGAAGCAATATACATAGCGAAACGCGCGTTGGGGCTTTTGTGCAGGAGCACCTATCGCACCACAACCTTAACTAATCATGGGTAAGCCTTGTCTAATGTATCCTCTCACTGATAATCTGAGTAAGATAACTGGAATCCCCCTGTCTATGTGTTATATTTAATATCGGAATCTATGCAATATCTGCTACTTTCCATTGAGCTCATATAACCTTACCACTTTTCATAGGAGGGATCTTCTTAGTATACCGGAGAGGCTTTGTTTTTATGAAAATATAGCTAACCCAGCCTATACACCAATCATGCCGGTAGCTGCTCCCTGAACCTTTTTACTAGAGTCTTGTCCTTATATCATATTGTATTTTATACATATCTTTTTATTGAATTGTTTGTCTGTATATGTTAATAAAATTTATACGTTTGATATATATTTCTGGCTATAAGCTCTCTTCTTTCCGTGTTTTGAGGTCAAGAAGTAAGTAGGAATAATAGTATACAATGTCCGCAATCATATATACTGTCAACATGCAAAGGCAAAGACAATTAATATCAGATCGGTGGGGGTTGAACTCCCAAAACCCCCTCCAATCAGCTGACTGAAGAGACCACTGGACTTATTTACAAGACACAGCGCCGTACAATTGGTAGTGGCTATGCCTGGTATTGCAGCTCAGTCCCATTCACTTGAATGGGACTGAGCCACAGAGAACTGCAATACCAGGTACAGCTACTACCAATTGTACTGCGCAGTGTCTAGTAAACAGTGAAGGGGATGCTGCACTTGCTGGATCATCGCGGTAGTCAGATGAACGGCAGAAGTGCTGGGAGTCGGACCCAGACCGATCTCATAATAATGGCCTATCATAAAGGATAGGACATCAATGTTGTAGGCCCAGAAAACCTCTTTAACAAAAGGTGGCCAATACAAGGAATCAGGCTCAGTGCTTCACGCAACACAACCCCTGGGAGAACGACGTAGGAGGGAGCGTGAAGATTTCTGCTTTCTAAGGGTATGTACACACAAAGTTTTTGCAGGCAGAAGGCGACCTTGTCTGCACTTTCTTCACCTCATTTTTTGGCCGCAGCCATTGAGCATAAATCGCTTTCTCTACCTCCCACTGATTTTAAGCAGAGGTCAGAGACGGAAACGTGGTTAGAAAGAGCATGTCGCTGTTTCCCGCGAGCGTTTCTTCCGCTAGCGGAAAAAAAACGCATCTGCCTCCCATTGAAATTAATGGAAGCCAATTTCGGACTTTTTTTTGCGCAGCTTCCGACGTGGTTTCCGCGTCAAAACCAGGGCCAAAAACTCTGTGTGAACTAGCTCTTAAAGGGGTTATGTGGGGACCGAAAAGTATTAGCAGTGTACTTATTGTAGTATGTGAGTACACTCGCTAATATACATTCCGGCCCCCCGTTGCGCTGATTGTGAGATTTTCATAGCGATATAAAAATCTATGAAAATCTCATAATCAGCGCGATGGGGGACCAGAATATATATTAGCGAGTGTACTCACATACTGCAGTGACTACACGGATAATACTTTTCGGTCCATTTATTAAATCCCCCCCCCATATATTTTTTATTTACAGTAAGTTACAATAAATACCCACCTCATTCAACTGTGGAACTCCATGCCGTTCCAGCAACTTTTGGATACCTCTGGATTGTTTCACGCCAACTGTTAAGCCCTGTATCAGGGAAAAAAAAATTGAAGCGGAGGGAGAGAAAGAGGGGGGTGAGGAAGAATATGTTCTAAAAAAAAGTATATTCGTTTTAAAAACACAGACTAAATGAAATCTGTCTAACAGGAATTATCTCCGACATAATTCAAGTCTCCAACTTCCGGCATGACATTGAGAAGTGGTCTGGTTTTTCTTAAAAGCAGCAATTTAAAAAATCTAATAGATACATGTCAGACGGAGCAGGCATTATGTAGAAAAGGAAAAAAATAAAAATAAATGAAAATGGTACCATCTCCTTAAGCTGATGGAAGTATTGTCTCAGATGCTCTTCCATGGCCTGCGCCTCCGAGTCGCTCATTCTGTCAATCACGTAATGCAGAAAATAGCCAACAAACTCTGCGGCGAGGAAGACGACGAAAAAAAAAAAAAAGAGAAGAAGAAGAAGAAAGCATTCTGGTGAAATTACTGGGACTGTCATGTTATCAAGATTAATTTATAAGAAATCATTTTGGTGTGAGATGTCACCCTGATGAGAGGCTGCATCGGCAACAATGATCACTGAGGCATAGAGATGATGTGGTTTGGGAGCACGTCTCTAACTGGTGACTGAAAAGAATATTAATTATTTTCAGACCCAGTGACAGCTTCTCACTACTAAATCTTACTTCCATGCTTATTTTTTTTTTACCCTGTTCAGTAACTGTAAAGCAGGAGGGCGAACCGCAAAAATAACGATGTCACGTAAATATTACTGTCTCCTCCGCAGTGTGCCGAGTGTGTATAAGACAGCCGTTAAAGGAGCACGACCAGAGTAAGGTGAACAACCGCACCATATATTTTATTTTTAGCGCGTCCTATTTGCTGCACTTGCTCCATTTAATAGTACAACAGCTCTTGCTTTACAGCGCTGAACTTAGGGGTTAACTTAGGCTCCATTCAGACGAGCATCGGCAACCTCGGACGTGAAAAACTGCAGTTTTTCACGTCCGAGGTGCACCTGTGCGGGACGCGTTGTCACGGATCCTCCATAGACTAGAGTCTATGGAGGGATGCGTGACACGGAGTAAAATAGGACGTCATTTTTTCAGACCCTTTACACGCTCCGTTGAAACGGTCGTGTGAACGGCCCCATTGAAATTACATGGATCCGAGTGACGCCGTTGTTTTAATGGCCGTCACACGCTCTTCTGAATGAGCCCTAAGGCCCCATTTACTATGCGTTTTAGATTTACAGTCGTCACATAGGGAGAGACTATCTCCTGACGTGTGCCATACAGTTGCATACTCGGACCCAAAGGCCACCACTGGGAATAAAAACTATACCGCGTGGTTTGATTTTTTTTTTTTCAGCGGCTGCCCTATGCTACAACCGAGGTATACCAACCCGGCAGATACCAAAAAAGCCGCTCTTGGCATCCGCATGGCCCATAGGGGTTTACAGACTGGTTTGGTGTATGGGCCGGGAGTATTTCCAGGCGCATCCTCCGACTGTACACCAAACGAGTTGTGAACAAAGACTTCCGATTATTGGTGTTTAGGCAGTGGGGACTACCACTAATCTCGATGGATCAGGTCCAATGAGAAATGGCCGCACAGGTTTGTTCCTCTCCACTAGTCCCTGCGACTCCATAACACTAAACCATAGGCACGCTGTATCCCAATATAATGCCACATTACGGAGCTATTATAACCTAGAAGCAATACTTGTAGGGGAGAACACCTACGTAATGCAGCGTATGTTCATTTATATTTTGTTTTTACGGGTAAAAAAAAAACTGCATACAGGAGGTACACAGCAGGGCCTCTTACACCTCTATGGGTGCCATATTACCACCCCAAACACTGTAGTATGGAGATGTAATACATTCCATGTCTTTAAGGCCCCATGCTCATCCGTAATTCATTTCTATAGGCCACGGACACCCCTTCGTATATTTACAGAGGTGCATCCGGGCCGTAGAAATGATCCTCAAAATATATTAAGAGTCCTATTCTTGTCCTAAATTACGATATGGTCTCGCCCATAGAAGTCTATGAACGCTTCCGCATTTGCGGACAGCTACAGATGTGCATCCGTATTTGCGGACAGTAAAAATCCTTATGGTCGTGTGTATGAGGTCTAAAAGAAAACATTTCCAGTGAATCAATATCTTACAATATCTAGCAATATTTTGCAGATACATCATAAGTCAAATCTAATATTATTAGACACCTTCAACACAATAAATACCTCACTATAACATTTTTATTTGCCTAGCAATCAAAAAAAAAAAAAAGTATGGACCGCTTTATACAGAGCCGAACAGAACTAAAAAGTATCTTAAATAGTTCAAGCAGTTCAATAGGTCGGACTATTTTTTACGTGATGTGTTTTTGTATAGACTTTTTAATGTATATTAAAAGTCTACTGAAGTCTATAAATAAAAAAAAAAAAAAAACACAATTCTTATTGCATGCTGCAGTTTGAAAGAGAAAAAACAAAAAAAAACAATGACCACAAAAACGCCATGTTTTTAGAGATATGGCTATGTTTCCAGGACCAAAACATGGTGTGTGAATGCAGCAAAAAGCTGTTCTAATATACGGTAATAGAGGCCAGCAAGAGACAAAAAATAACTCCATTAAAGGTCAAATACATAAAGGTAAAAACTTAAAAAAAACAAAAAAAATAACAAAAACAAAAAAAAAAAACCTTCAGTATTGTAGATTTCTAGATACAAAAAAAATTGTTACATATAAAAAAAAAAAAAAAAAAATATATATATATATATTTTTTTTTTATTAATATATATTTTTTTTCTATCCATATGAATATTTTAAGGTCACTTGAGATTATTATTATTCATGGGGTTCATGAGACAATCATGACACTGAGCTTACACCATTTTTTTTTTTTTAGCATTTCTTAAAAGCAGCAATCAGTGTTTTTACGGTTGTAATCCCCGGTGCCCAGTCATTACAGACGAGAACAGATTTATGGATAAGTTACAATCATAGAAATTGAAACGCTACCAGTCGGTCTTGAGTCTTTGCTGTCGGAGCCATCCTTGTACAAGAGCCCTGTTATCTGTTAAGACAGAATAATCATCTATTGCAGCCAAGTGAAAAAAGGGGAGAAAAATACACATATACACACAGGACAACTGGTGACTGAAATTGAATTCTCCAAATAATAAAGCATCTCTCCGCTGACATATTATTCCATGCGGCATCATAGTAATTTACTCCAGAAAAAAAATAAAACCCGATACAGGGACAAAATGTCATACAAAGAACATTATTTTCAGGCAGAGTAAACCTTTAACCCTCTCATGTTACTGAGTGATGGGGACAGACAAAGATCTTCAGGATCGGAGAGATAAAAGGAAAGAGTTGACTACTGAACCCATATAATGCCCATGTGTTCTCCGGTATAGAACAAGAAAAATTTAAAAAATTGGGGGCAAATAATTGATTTTTTTTTTTTTTTTTAAACCAGTGGACCCACCATCTTCCTAAGAATAAGGACATCATCAAGGCCAAAACAAAGCAATGATCTACCCCATCCTCTGCATAACAAAGTACTCCATCTAGCAGGTAGTACAAGTTAGACCGGTTTTAGATGGTAGTAATGCCGCTGCATTGCAGAGCCCATATTACGGATAAAGACTGCACTCCCCATATGATGCTTCAAAGGGGTCATAGTAAGAGGGTGACCCATGATCTTTTCTGAGACTGCCAGAAAGACAGACCGGATTTACATGAGGCAGGGCAGCCACCACATCTTCTCACTTTCCCACTACCCGTCATCTTCCCCGCTCACGGGAATAGCACAATGGGCGGCTTTTAGTGGGCACAGATGCGTTGCGGTTTCTATTTTCTTCATGGCTGTAATGTAAGTGGTTAGTCTCTATGACCGATCCCTTATAAGCTAATGCTCTACCATTACATTTGTGTGCAAATCATCTCACAATCGCCATAAGTTGCAGCTAGGTACTTCTCTGGGATCAGGCACCGTCACATCCCAGAAAAAAAACATGGATATGAATTATTATGATGCCACTTTCCCATCGGAAACTTAAAAAAAAAAAAAAAGAAGGTTGTGCAATTCAGAACATGCATCTCGTTTTGCACAGTAACATAGAAAGAAGTGTGCCCTTAAGAGCAGATCAAAATGTGCCCCCTTCTATTAAGCCATGATTTGTCACCAAGGACAAAGGGGCCTTGTTTGTGTTCCAGCCCTCCACACCCTTTCCATGACCCTTGGGCGACTTTCCCTACTCGCCGTTTTTCTGAAGATGGGATTTTGCCTCTATGGTATATAGGATCATATGGCACTCTTGGCCATGCATCCCACAACGTGTTGTCTAGCACCCTTCTTAATTCGCAGACGTTTCCTTACATTGACAAGTTACACCCAACTGGGCAAATCTCATCTTACTGCAACCCAAACTTTTCTACTGACTTGTTCTCCTAGTGAATATGATGCCCAGACAATTTACTGTTAAAGAGGATCGGTCACTGCTCCTGACAGGTCTACTTTATTAAACACTTGTATTCCCTATGAAATAATAAATCTGGAGCATCTTTTTTAGAACGGTGTTGAGCCGTTCCTCGGTTATTCCTCCTAGAAATGTATGATTAAATTGACAACTGGGTGTTACCTTTTGGGGGCTTGTCCCTACAGTCTCACTCAGTCAGCACTGATTGGACATTGTCCGTCTGTAGGGACACAACCCAACTGGTGATACCAGTGGTTAATCGATTCATACATTTCTAGGAGGAATAACCGAGGAACGGCACTGCGTCTAGTTCTCAGAAAAGATGCTCTAGATTTTTTATTTTATGGGGAATACAATTGTTTACTAAAACTGACATGTCAGGAGAGGTGAAAGGCATTCCCTAAATAAAAAAAAGTTAAAAGTGTGAAGCAGCACAAAGCCCGGTTGTAAGATGATGTCACGCCATCCTACATCGGATAAACCCCTCCGACTCCATCAATCCTTACAATAGTTTGTAGGCGACACAACACATCTCCAATACGTTCCAAAGGTATTTATCGATCAAACATCCATAGCAAAAAGTGCAACATTTCGACCCATCAACACAGCAGGGTCTTTCTCAAGCATTAAAATATTTCCATACAAACCCCTTTATGTAATCCCAAGGAATACAATTGGAGATGTGTTAAGTAGTTCTGCCCTATTGATAGCAATCGGAATGGACCACAACCGACCCAACTCGGACTCCCTGCACCAATAACTGGGACCCTATGACTGCACTTCCTGGACAATACGCCTGTAAGTATCTTAATGTGAATCTGTTCAGTTTTAATCTCTCTTGTTACATATAAAAACTATTGTATAGGGCTGTTCATTTCCTCAATATCTCAGGTCGCCTACTGGGTTGTATAAGAGTAGAAAACATGGCTGCTTTCTACCAGAAAGAGTACAACTCCTGTCCAGTGGCCGCGTTTAGGTATTGCAGCTCAGTCCCATTCATTGGTTTGCCTCTAATGGACGGATACTTCTGCATGGCATCAGTCACAGGCATCTATTAGACAGATGCGTTAAACGGATGCCTAACAGTGGCATCTGTCACCATAGGCTTTAATGGTCTCTATTTAACAGATACGCAAGTCTCAGCTTGCATAGCTCCACACTAGTCAAAATAATGGACCCACCACCACAATTGGCAGCAAAAGAAAGATCAAAAACTTGAAAAATGTAAAACAAAAAATAAATAAAAAAACATTTAATATGCAAGATTAAAGAATCTCAATGAAGAACATATATGTATAGGGGGAAGAAAAAAAAAATATCAATGCACTTACCTTTGCCAAAATGTCTACATCTTTGGACCTGTAGGTGGCAGCAGAGGACAAGAAATGTAAATTAACCCATTATAACAGGCACACTCCTCCGCAGCGTGTTGGCTGCAGTAACTTTATTACACACTTACTCTGTCATTCGGTATTTTAAGTGCATATAAATATGTAACGTTTATTAACACAAAAGACACAAGTAAGTGCAGCCGTCAACTGTCATCGACACATACATTTTCCAATGTGTTGTCTGGACAGCGCCTAATTCAGAACACACTAGGGCATTCGCTTTTACACACATACATATACACATATACACACGCACATATAGCAGAGTTGACTGTCAATGCACAAGAGACAATTGGACACAATGAGTACATTTCCATAATGGGAAGTAAAACTGATCTTAATTCACGGAATAATTACAATGCATAAAGAAAACTGTTAAATTACAAATCCAGCTCTGCTTCATCTATCTGTTTATCCTTCTACTTCTTATATTTACTCCAGTTCACATGCAATCATATCACTGCACCTACAGTAAAAAAAAAAAAATCTCCAGAAGGACAAATCTGTCTAGTTGGGCTAGGTTAGGTTAACACCGTGTTATTCAGGTATACGTCATGTTAGTCGCTTTTCCAGCAACTAAAGCACAGCAGGACTATGAAAAGTAACATTTTCATTGTATATCATTGACATTCTTTCACGTGTATGCCGCAACTATGTAAATAATTTGTGTATAGAAACCGCGTACATGAAACGCTTTTGAACGGATGTAAACATAGCGGTATCTGTCCCCCAACAGACCAATATGTGATCCGTTTAAGGGATACATTGTGAGCCATTTCAGGGCTACTCTATTAGACAGATACCATTATAGTCTATGGGTAACGAATGCCACTATTTGGCTACGTTCACACAGGGCAGATAGGCTGCGTAAACGAACACCACGTATCCACCCTGGAGCCTGCATGGAAATCCGGCTGAAAAACCCCACCAAATTGTGCAGTGCAGTTCTTCGGGCGCTACAGAAAACAGCCGGTAAGAAAAATAAAAAAAAAGCTTATACTACACTGTAGTCATGGCGGCGCATCCCTCGTACGTCCTGCAGCCCGGCCTCCTGAGGTAACGTTTCTTCCCATGTGACCGCTGCAGCCTGTGATTGGCTACAGTAGTCACATGGGATGAAACGTCACCCCACGAGGCCGGGCTGGACGGGGAAGCACAGAAATCTGGGTAAGTAAAAGATTTAAATTATTTTTGCAGCGGAACCACAGCTTTTCCGCTGCAAAAACCGCCACATTTGCGATTTGTTTTAGGTTTTAAGTTAATTGAATTCAATGGGAAGAACCCGCAAAGGAAAACCAGGGATTAAAAAACACACCGCAGGTCAATTTAGGAACACTTTTTCGGCAGAAATTTCCGAATCGTATCCACTCTGCTGCTGCTCTAATACGCAATGAAATACACAGCGGAAAATCCACAGTATTTACACTACGTGTGAACATACCCTTAGGCGTCAGTCACCCATAGGCTATAACAACATCCCTTTGACTGATGTCACGAAAACGTGTTGAAAAGTTCATGATGTACCAGTTAAAATAGATTCGGTGACAGATACCACATGTTGCCATCCGTCACCTATAGTCTAATATGGTATCAGTTTGACCTATACGACGCTATTCCAGATTTCATTTCTTGCAGTATACGGACGTATGCCGGCCAGATGAAAGAGTATTTTGACCAACACCGTCTTTCCAATGGACCCATATGGAGTAGTTTAGCGTGTACGTTGAAGTAGTTGCTTATGGCAACCAATCAGGTCACTGTTTAATTATTATTTTTTTTTTAAATTCCTTTGAAAAATTAAAAGGGGTTTTCCGGTTTCAGCAAATTAATGTCATTTTTTTGTATAATTAAAAATGATACAATTTTCTAATATACTTTCTGTATTAATTCCTCATGGTTTTCAAGATCTCTGCTTGTTTTTATTCAGTAGGAACCATCATTGTTTACTTCCAGTGGATAAGATTCTGTCCTGGTCATGTGATGGACACACAGGTGCTGGGCTCGTTACAGTTACAGTATGTGTATCAGAGCTGTGTCTTCTAAATCTCTTATTCTGAAAAATGTATGAATAAGGGCCTGTTCACATCAGCGTCACCCTTCCGTTCATGGGTTCCGCTAGACCTTTCCGTCAAAAGGAACCCTTGAACGGAAAGGCAAATGGAAACCATAGCTTCCGTTTGCATGACCATTGATTGCAACGGTAATGCTTCCTTTGCAAATGGTTTCCGTTTGTCTCCGTTCCGTAAGATTTTCGTTTTTTTTTGGCGGAAACAGCGCAGTCTAACCCATGAAAGAAAGGGTGACGCGGATGTGAACACGCCCTAAATTGACATCTGGGTGTTACCAGTTGGGAGTGTGTCCCTACACTGAGTGACAATGTCCAATCAGTGCTGACAGAGTGGGACTGTAGAGACACGCCCCTTTGACAAGTAGAATGGAAACATTCAATTGTCAATTTATTCATCAATTTCTAGGAGGAATAACAGAGGAACGGCACAATGCAGAGTGCTAAGAAAAGATGTTGCAGGATTGTTATTTGATGGGAAATACAAGTATTTATTAAAACAGACATGTCAGGAGAGGTGACAGGTCGTCTTTTATCAGTTTAACAAGAATTTCTACTCAGATTTTCAAGTAGTAAGAGTTTGGCATATTTGCCATTCAGGATCCTATGAAAGCTGAGTGATCGCCCCTTTAATGGCAGATACAGATATATCATATAACCAAGAAAACGGCTAAAAAGAGACGACAGCTCACAGATTTATACTGACTGGTGATTTTTTTTGTATGCTTTTTAAGAGCGAACAGACAAAAAATAACCCAATGACAAACATGACGGAACAGACATCTTTGACAGAATAGCATCACATGACCATGGTACATTGAAATCACAGGCGTTCTCGAATGTAAAATCAAAAGGTATAAATGGCCGTGATTAAAAGTTGTGGTTTCAGCTCATTTCTACGACTTGTCCTAGTTATAGAAATGATAATTATTTTCCCCGATTATGAGCGCGGCGTGATGTGATGTGACGAAGGCAGCATGAGAATTTACTGTAGCGGTTACAAAACTGATGGCAATCTGTCAGCGAGCAGTGAAAACGTCTCACTGGCGCCCACCCACTTTATGAAAGATGTTGGCAGTCTGTCAGGGCTCCTAATCACACACATCCATTCAACATTATCAGGAGCCTACTCTGGGATTACCATATAAATGAGTGTGTGCAGAATACAGAACATAGCGGTCGTTATCTCGAATGAAGCACTAGTTAAGTCGAGAAATAATTAGAGATCAATTTGTTTGCTCTTACATATACAGCAGAGCCGAGTTGGTTATGCTGTAGCAGAGCGGTGTTTGTTATATGGCACGATTCGTCGACATGTTATCGGTGTGTTGTAAATCAAATCACATTGTGCAACGATTCAGTCACAGCGTTCAATTAAATATTCGGCTCTGCTATATCTGTATGTAGTGGAGCACAGAATGGCAGGATGTTATGGCTGCTAGGGCCAATACAAACCATGAAAGCTTTACCGAAGGAAGAGATACTTTTACATTATAATGTCAAACAACAAGTTGCGGCATAAACCTGGACAAGTCCGTGAATAGAAAATAGGACTTCAAGGTTAATTGCAGTAACAGCCGGACTGGTTGAGAAAATAAATTTTCAAGGACCCTATTAAGAAATGTACACATAATAGAGGAGGAGGGTGGATAATCCTCCATTCAGGACCCCTATCTATTTGTGTAAGTGGAGAGGAGTTACAAAGTGTCTCTGTAGGACCCAGCATGTCCATATATAACTGTGCAACGCTTCATATCCCCTGTGGTGTAAATCTGACAGGCAATCTATTAGGTCATGCCTCCGGCATGGCCCAACAGGCATTTGCTGAAGGCAGACCTGGGGGTCTTTGTTAGGCCCCCGGCTGCCATGGAACCCCAACGGCGACCCACGATTTCTTTGCGGGGGGCGCCGATGGGGTGAGAGAGGGAGCTCCCTCCCTCTGTCAAACACATTAGATGACGCTGTCACTATTGACAGCGGCATTTAATGGGTTAAACTACCAGAATCGGAGCGCGCTTAGATTCCGGCAGTTGCAGCAGGAGCCAGGCTGTGTATAACAGCCGTGCTCCTGCCGCTGATCGCGTGAGTACAGTGGCAGTACCCGCGCCATCACAGGACGGATATATCCGTCCTCCTGCGCGAACTAGCAGCTGCAGAGGACACATATATCCGTCCTTCGGCGTTAAGAGGTTAAAAAATAAATTCATTTTTTTTAAAAAACACAAGAACTGCTAGAGGATTTTTTTTCTGTTTTCCAAAACTGTCCATTTTAGTACATAGGATTTTCACTTACCTTAAAAAAGCAGCACCCAGAGCAACAACTAAACGTCTATCCTTTGGAACGGATGTACTTGAGGATAATACTGAAATAAGAAATTCCAACAGGTTACATATAGGTTAATTAAAAAAATAAAAAAAAACACATCTTCAATTACCCTATTCAGTCATTCTAAGTTAAAGGAAACGGGGGTTCCCTAAGGACATTCATCATTTAGCCAGATTAGAGGATGGCTACAAGGAGTGTTCCTTTCTCTGGAGGACCAATCATGTCCGAGCATTACACAAACAGCCCATTGGTTCCAATGGAAACCATGTAACGCTTCATTTCTGCAATGGTGGCGCTGCTAGAAAATTGAACACTTGCTTCCGCAATCCCCCACAAATTACAGTTCACCGTTAGGGGTCCCAGAAATGGGACTCTTTTTTTTTTTTTTTTTTAAACGGATTGTAAAAAGCAGTTAACTCCATGTGCCGTTTATGGACGCAGTCTGTTTTGGCCTAGTGGACACAGATGATTTTTTTCAAATCGGAGCATTTTATGTGGTAATAACTTTGGAATGCTTTAACCTATCCAAGCAATTATGAGAGGCTAGTTCTCATAGGCTTCCATAAATGGCAGACCCGGAAGCTGTTGTCTGGCAACCCCCACGACAATTGCATGGGTGCTACCGATGTCCTACAAACCCCCTAAATGCGGTGTTCGTTGCCGAAATCAGCGGCGATGAGCCGTTGATCGGCAACACTGGAGTGTCAGCTGTCGGGGACAGCTGACCTCCCGGTTTCGGATGCACACAGTCGCCGACAGTGCGCATCTGGAATGACACAGTGACTCCTGTCACTCAGATAGGCTCCCGTCCATGGCAGACACGGAGGCCATTGTTTGGCCTCTGGTTGCCATGCCAACCATCGGCAAACCTCACGATTTCAAAGCGGGGTCTGCCGATGTGCTGGAAAGCCCTAAAAATGCGGCGATCGCGCATTTAAGGGGTTGATTGCCGAAATCAGTGGCAAAGGACCGCTGGCCGGCAAGCGTGGAGTGTCAGCTATCGGAAACAGCTGACCTCCCGGTTCCCGGTCCACACTGTCGAAACGACTCAGTAACTTTACGCCCTCATGCGGAAAGTTACCTCCCGCAACGACGTATAGTTACTAAGTGGTGCGGCTAGGGGTTAAAGCATTTGGACCGCTGCAGTCTTTTATTGGATCCGTCTTTCGGACTATATGAACATAATTTTTAAAACATTGTGTTTACACAATGCGATAGAAAAGGAGAGGTGTATATGAATCTCTCCATCAAGGATACATACATACAAGTTACTGCATAGTAAAAATAAATAAAAAATAAAATACATCTACAGTTCCTTTTGTATTAAAAAACACACATTTTAGGACAGCCACAATAGAAAACACGTGTAAACACAAACATTTTTCTGCGCTGTAGCGATCTGCGGCACATAACCACTGAATATAAATATACCCAAACAGTAACACGATAAAGAATAGCCAACTTGCCATTAACATGTGGATATAGTGTTTTTGGACTTTGCAAAGGCATTTGACTCTGTCCCCCATAGACGTCTAATGGGTAAATTAAGGACTATAGGTTTAGAAAGTATAAGTTTGTAGTTGGATTGAGAATTGGCTCAAGGACCGTATCCAGAGAGTTGTGGTCAATGATTCCTTCTCTGAATGGTCCCCGGTTATAAGTGGTGTACCCCAGGGTTCAGTGCTGGGACCACTATTATTCACCTTATTTATTAATGATATAGAGGATGGGATTAATAGCACTATTTCTATTTTTGCAGATGACACCAAGCTATGTAATATAGTTCAGTCTATGGAAGATGTTCATGAATTGCAGGCAGATTTAAACAAACTAAGTGTTTGGGCGTCCACTTGGTAAATGAGGTTTAATGTAGATAAATGTAAAGTTATGCATCTGGGTACCAACAACCTGCATGCATCATATGTCCTAGGGGGAGCTACACTGGGGGAGTCACTTGTGGAGAAGGATCTGGGTGTACTTGTAAATCATAAACTCAATAACAGCATGCAATGTCAATCAGCTGCTTCAAAGGCCAGCAGGATATTGTCGTGTATTAAAAGAGGCATGGACTCGCGGGACAGGGATGTACTATTACCACTTTACAAAGCAATAGTGAGGCCTCATCTAGAATATGCAGTTCAGTTCTGGGCTCCAGTTCATAGAAAGGATGCCCTGGAGCTGGAAAAAATACAAAGAAGAGCAACGAAGCTAATAAGGGGCATGGAGAATCTAAGTTATGAGGAAAGATTAAAAGAACTAAACCTATTTAGCCTTGAAAAAATACGACTAAGGGGGGGACATGATTAACTTATATAAATATATGGATGGCACATACAAAAAATATGGTGAAATCCTGTTCCATGTAAAACCCCCTCAAAAAACAAGGGGGCACTCCCTCCGTCTGGAGAAAAAAAGGTTCAACCTGCTGAGGCGACAAGCCTTCTTTACTGTGAGAACTGTGAATCTATGGAATAGTCACCGCAGGAGCAGTCACAGCAGGGACAAGAGATGCTGCAAAAAAGGCTTAGATAATTTCCTAGAACAAAAAAGTATTAGCTCCTATGTGTAGAAATTTTTCCTTCCCTTTTCCCGTCCCTTGGTTGAACTTGATGGACATGTGTCTTTTTTCAGCCGTACTAACTATGTAACATAGATACTTACAGAAGGAGTAAACACTTGTCAGATTCCCATATATAAGTCCACGTCTGACTGCGGATATACACACATTTTGTAGGTCTTCCAGACATTCTTTATCCTAGAAGATAGAAATATCAATTTACAGTATAGATTATGTAAACCTTTGAAATTTATGTAAATATATATATATATACACACACACACACACACACACACACACACACACACGTATATACATACACATACCACACAAAAGTTTAAACAGAACATTCCAACAAAATTAAACCAAATGCAGAGTGCTGTCGCCATTTTCTTGCTGTATATTTACAGTCACAGGTGTTCTTGCAGCTTTATACACATTTTGTTGGAATGTGATGTCCAAACTTTTGTGTTGTTTATGTGATTCATATATGTGGGGTTAGTGACTGCCTCCATTTCTTGCACTCCTCCCGTTCTGCCATGGGTGATTTTAATTAGCTTAATGCTGGTTCCTACCATCCCCAGGTATATATGTAGGCTTAGTCCCAGTTCTCACTAGTGTAACATGGCCCCAAATCCCGGCCTGACCGTAGGCCTGATGACCTATAATGTTGTTAGTTCGGGTCATCAGACCTGCGGTCAGACTGGAATTCACATCCGTATACGCTTGTGTGAAACTAGCCTTAGGCATATTTTAGCAATCGTAGGTGTTCATGTGTGAAAACTGCAACGGTTTACAATTAACGATACATGTAGAATTGCGAATTGGAAACCAACCACCTACCATCTAAAAGCTGAAGAACCGCCATATTTTTACATTCAGATTGTAGTTCTTTTCAATGACAGATGTTTCAAAATGAGAGTTCCTTTAATATATTATCAAGGTTTTTTGGAAGTCACAAGAACGTGATTCTCAGAGGTCATCGCTCAAGTGGTCACAAATATGAGCATAAAAAAAAAAGACAATACCTGCAAAATAGCTTGACCAGAGTTTGCCTCGGAAAAAATCCAAGATCTACAAGTCGACAAGGTGTCCAGCTCCACATCAACCCCCATGGTATTCATAGTTCTGATTAACTGAACCAGGCCTTGAAGAGGAAATGAAAAGGTAGTAAGACTATTTTGAATGGACTAATAATACAATTGGTAACCTTATATGCAGTAACATAGCAATTTGCACTTTACAAAATGTGTCAAATTAGTAAAATTCCTAAAAAAAAAATTTAAAAAAAATCCAGAGCATTCTTATACTGGTCCAAAACTGGGACTTTCCATTCCATTTTAAGAGGCTCTGTCACCAGTTTATAACTGCCCTATTTTATACCTAATCTGATAGGCGCTTCAATGTAGAGAAGTAAGGTGTTATTTATTTTTTTAAATGTTTATTTTTGACAAAGTTATGAGCATTTTAAGTGTTATGCAAATTTGTTCTTAATGTCCAAGTGGGCGTTTTTTTACTTTTCACCAAGTGGGCGTAGTAGAGAGAAGTGTATGAGCTGACCAATCGGCGTCATACACTTATCTTAATTCATGTCCATCTGTGCTGTCACTTACTCCCACTTTAACTTTACCGGAGTGTCGGGAGAATGAAAACACATCGCCTCCAAGCAAGAAGAGAAGTGTATGATGCAGATTGGTCAGCGTCATACACTTCTCTTTACTATGCCCACTTGGTGACCAGTAATAAAACGCCTACTTGGGCATTAGGAACAAATTTACATAACACTTAAAATGGTCATAACTTTGTAAAAAAAAAATATTTAAAAAAACCCAAAGTTATGGCCATTTTAAGTGTTATGTAAATTTGTTCCTAATGCCCAAGTAGGCGTTTTATTACTGGTCACCAAGTGGGCATAGTAAAGAGAAGTGTATGACGCTGACCAATCTGCATCATACACTTCTCTTCTTGCTTGGAGGCGATGTGTTTTCATTCTCCCGACACTCCGGTAAAGTTAAAGTGGGAGTAAGTGACAGCACAGATGGACATGAATTAAGATAAGTGTATGACGCCGATTGGTCAGCTCATACACTTCTCTCTACTACGCCCACTTGGTGAAAAGTAAAAAAACGCCCACTTAGACATTAAGAACAAATTTGCATAACACTTAAAATGCTCATAACTTTGTCAAAAATAAAACATTTAAAAAAATAAATAACACATTACTTCTCTACATTGAAGCGCCTATCAGATTAGGTAGAAGATAGGGCAGTTATAAACTGGTGACAGAGCCTTTTAAGCATTACCATTCCAGATTGTAGACATGGGTTTGATAGCAATTTATAGTAATACAGTATAGGGGTAAAGTCGGAGCTTACTGTCAAATAAAACTCTGCCTTGTTATAAAGCGGGTGACCAAGAACAAAGGAATACACTAAAACTTTAATCAAAGAGAACACACTTTTAAAAGGAACTCTAAAATACAGAAAATACATAAGAAAACTTGAAAGATTCCAGCAATTCCTAGTCTCCTATCCCTTCATCCTATATTTGCAATCAAAATTATGAGAATTATAAAAATAATTTTCTGTGACCGAGGAAATCAGCAATTTCCCCCTCCTCAAAATCCTAAGTCTGGGTGTAAGACAACTGTCTGCAGTAGGAGACCAGGAACACTAAGCCCCAGCTCTTAGCTGAGAGGGTGTGGTTTAGCTATCTGCAAGACAAAAATGGTGGGATCACGAAGAAATTAACCCTGGTGTTCCCTGCAGGATTTCTACAAGACTGTTTCAGGAACATGCAGGAAATCCTGCAAACACTGTGGCCAAGTTTTCACATGTTTCTTTTATTTATTGATAGGCTTAGCTTTTCTGTGTATGATATGTGTCAGAGGGTACATGTCAACAATTTTACAACATGCTGGGTTTTTTTTTTTTGCAATCATGGTGTCTTACCATTTTGGACTAATATATATATATATATATATATATATATATATATATATATATATATATACAGTACATTACAGCTTCATTATTGGATGCATATTACAAAAACAGAAAAAACAAAAAACACACTTTACTCTGCAATCTTAAAAGAGCTTCACCGGGCATTTTATATTGATGGCCTTTCCGTAAGATAGGTCATCAATATCAGATCGTGCGGGCGTCAGACTCCCGGGAGCCCTGCCGATAAGCTGACTAAAGGGGCCGCGGCGACTATTGCCGATGCTCCTTTAATGTTCACCAGGCACAGCGCTGTACACATCCGTAGTGGCGGAGTCTGGGATTGCAGCGCAGTCCTGGACTGGAACTACAATCCCAGTGATCTTAGTTTGATGACAAATCCTAAGGACAGGCCATAAATATTAAATGCCTGGAAAACCCCTTTAAACTTCTATGGATGTACAGTGCTTGAAAGATTTGTATGCTCTGAACATTCCCCCTATGTTAGACAGGTTTACCGACAAACTCAACACAAAGTGCCCTGCTGAAGAGACCCACAGTGATCAGCTATAATCTGAAGGGTAACCGGACACCAAGTGTTCAATTGTTCTGCAGCGCCATCACAGGTAAAATTAGGAATTACATAGTGCTGGTGTAATGTACAGTCTCTTTGTAGCTGCTCTCCGCTCAAATGAAAAATAATTTTTCAAGCTATAAAGTCACTCAAAAGGTTTTGGAAAAGTATTCTAGAACAAAACAGACCATCTACAGAAAACAGAGCTGTAAATAGACAGAAGACATCAGGCAGCTGAAGCATTAACTCTGCAGAGCTGGAGGGATGGCCTGCGCGATCTATAATATTTACACGATTTTGCTTTCATTCCATTACGCACAGTTATCTTCCTTATGTCAAAAGTTCTACAGGTATTGACATCTCGCTAGTACAAAAGGCCTTTGCTGAAAGCTGCGGGGGTTGTGCTCCGTCACAGCATATGCTAACAAGCCCTCCACTACTCGCCTTGCAGATTTCTTACTTTCTTTAAATGCAAAGTTTGAAAAGTCCCCCTGCTCTGCCCTGGAGTGCCACCTATGGAAAAGTGACACTTCCATGAATATTTTATGCAGTGCACTATGGTGCAAGTAATATGATGTGAATTCCCTTTGAGCACTTAAAAATACATGCAGGCAAGTCACACTAAATTAAAGTCGCATCAGCTGCTCAATTTTGCCTTAAACAAAACGCCTTATTTAAGTCGGAGACGTGAAAAAAAGAAGAAAGCATTAATTATGGGCACTTTGACTGCAAGTATTGTGTGTGCCCAGAGCAAGCAGCCACTTAGTTTTGGCCAAGGTGTCGAATTTGTTTTCCAAGAGTTTCTCGTCAGCAAGAATACAGTGGCTAGAATCTAAGACTGAATGTACTGGGAACGGGTAATATTGAAATCTTACACGGACAATGTAGAATTACACCAAAACATAATAATATAGAAGAATGGTGATAGAGAGATGGACATAGATTATAATAAATATATATCCACAAAAAAAACAAAAAACAACTACTGGGAGACATGTAAAACGTCTATAAAAAGAAATTTTAAAAAAAATTGGTTTGAATAGCAATGAAACATTTCATTTATCCAAGTAGAGTTTAAATCGGAGCTCTGGTTGGTATGGAGTAACATAAAAACCCTTTCTAGCCCAAAGGCCATTCTCTGAGACATTGGTGGTGTCTGGTACTCCCGCTTGTACCATTCACTTGAATGAGACTGAAAAGTAATGAGCTGTAGTACCAGGCACAGCCATTTGATGGACGAGGCGCTGGTCTTTTGTAAACAATGAAAGGGAGGTCAGACCCCACAGATCAAATATTCATGGCCTATTCTAAGGATGTCCCAGAGAACCAACCCCCTTTAAAAGCGAAGTGACCCTTTTATGTGGAGTTTTATTAAGCCATTAATCAATTTCTAGAGAATTCAACAAAAATATAAGGTTATGAAAAATCTGTAGCATGCGGCACTCCGTATAGATGCACAAACTGCACTTGTTAAGAATCGTATGGTAACGTGTTTTTGACCGCATGTTTACATATCGTATGTGCGTTTCACATGTATTTCCTGCCTCAAAACCAATCCTCCTTGTCAGTAGTTAAGTGGAGGAAGATTCACATAGATCCATATACAAGTATGCCATTTTTCAGTCTCCATTTCCCATGGGGGAAATCAGGCACCCATACAAAGTCCAATAAACTACGGAATAAGGCAGATTTAAGATTCAAAACGCGTCAGAATCGTTGAGTATATGCTGTGCCCAACATTATCTGCTTTAGACACACTAGACAATGGGCGTGGCTTATCAGGAAAGGTGTGTTCTGGTGAAAAGGTGCGTGGCTTAAAGTGTGACAGTGTGCATTAAAAGTGCATCCAAATTTGACAAGCCAACCAATAGGTTATATAAGGAAGAGAAAGTGTCTAACAAGTCCAGCCAGATGCGCCAAATTTATCAGACAGCATGTGCCACTGTGATAAATTCAACGTATTTTAGGTCTGCCTTGTCTAAGTTTACTCTCTCTAAAGCTTAGATAGTATTAGTAAATCAGACCAGTTTTTGTTTTTTTTTATCATTTCTGTACAGTGGCATAAAGCGTACAAAATACCTTTGTACTTCTGATTTCTACCCAATGAGCAGGAGAAGCGAATTACCACGCATTATCTTTTTGCTTTTTCAACTTACTAAACAGCAATGCCTGGAAATCGTAAAGGCTATAAATTAGGATGAGAGGCTGGTCTGTCTGTCTGTCTGTCTGTCTGTCTGTCTGTCTAATAGAACCCTGAAGGATCAAAGTTTGGTCAAGTTTCACACCCTACAGGAGGTAGTGCAGGAGGCCGCAGGGAATTCATAAGATAGAGGAAAGCTTATAGGGAAAAACACAACCCGTTCTACAGAATCAGAATTATGCACCAATTTTGTTCCCTCTGTTTTAAATCAGAGGCAAACGAAGGTACAGTAAGGCACCATGTAACTATCTGGGCACCCTAACTCTGTAGAAGATTTAGCCATAATACAGATGAGTACATGAGGCCCTCTTTTGAGAGTCCTGAGGTAGGAAGGTGGTGAGGACTTTTCTGGGTGACCAAGTGACAGAAATAACCAACCCATTAGAAATGCCAGACAGTTACTTCCTGTCACAGGAAACCGTGCTCCAGATTTCTCCAGCCTTCAAAAAGCTCAGCTTAGAAGACAAAGACTGAACGCAGTTACTACACACAAGGACTCAGAAGCACAGTCTAGTTTATACTTTTGGCTGTAGATGAATGATTAAGCAATTAATGTTTGCTGTGTTTGGTCTTATTTTTTTTTGCAGTAATCTAACAGATCTTTTTGTTGTTAAAGTGATAATGGTTTATTGCGCAGATCTGCCATTTAGACTGATGGTGACTGTAATAAACAAAACCATAATAAAATACCGCAATCTGTGTTTACAAGCAGGTTGTACCGTCCACTAGTATCTGCGTCATTACATATTAGGTATTGGGTTTTAGCCCCTATGCACAGAAACATTTTTTTTGCCTAATTTGGACTACAACATGCACTTCTAAGAAGACTAGTTCACGATAAACTAAAATGGATTATACTTTTTGCGACCAAATGACAAAAGCCAAATCATAATCATACAAAACAGAATGAATCTAGACCTTGTCAAATCAAAGCTGTGCTGGATTAGGATTAATAAAAAGAGAATCAGAATATTCAATGCAGTTTACAAAACCATAACTTAATGTCCTTCAAACCCCAAGTTAAAAGGCAGCCTAAGGTCAGCGTAATGAACGTAATACACCGGTATTACAGCTGCAAATAAGACCCGCGATCAGGCCTGAACTACAATGCCTTGAGAAGTATTCACCCCCTTGGTGTTTTTCCTATTTTGTTGAATTACAAACTGGAATGAAATATATATTTTTTTTTTTGGGGGGGGGGGGGCGGGGGGGTTTGCACCTTTTGATTTACACAACATGCCTAACCATTTAAAGGTTCAAGATATATTTCTTTTTTTTTCTTTTACGGTGACACAGACAATAATTAAGAATAAAATCACTTTTTTTTTTCTGATCATTTCTGTACAGTGGCATAAAGCGTACAAAATACCTTTGTACTTCTGATTTCTACCCAATGAGCAGGAGAAGCGAATTACCACGCATTATCTTTTTGCTTTTTCAACTTACTAAACAGCAATGCCTGGAAATCGTAAAGGCTATAAATTAGGATGAGAGGCTGGTCTGTCTGTCTGTCTAATAGAACCCTGAAGGATCAAAGTTTGGTCAAGTTTCACACCCTACAGGAGGTAGTGCAGGAGGTCGCAGGGAATTCATAAGATAGAGGAAAGCTTTTAGGGAAAAACACATCCCGTTATACAGAATCAGAATTATGCACCAATTTTGTTCCCTCTGTTTTAAATCAGAGGCAAACGAAGGTACAGTAAGGCACCATGTAACTATCTGGGTACCCTATTTTAACTCTGTATAAGGTTTAGCCATAATACAGATGAGTACATGAGGCCCTCTTTTGAGTCTTGATGTAGGGAGGTGGTGAGGACTTTTCTGGGTGACCAAGTGACAGAAATAACCAACCCATTAGAAATTTAAGTCTACACTAAGTTAAGTTTTCACTCCCTGAAAGTCAATACTTCGTGGAGCCTTTTGCAGCAATTACTGATGTGAGTCTCTTGGGGTATTTCTCTATTCGACACATCTAGACACTGGGATTTTCCCATTCTCCCAGGCAAAACTGCTCCAACTACTTCTTCGTTATATGGTTGCGTTGGTGTTCAGCGTCATGTCTCAGTTGGATGGAGTTCTGGGCGTTGACTCGGACATTCCAGGACATTTAAAACCCTCCAGTCTATATTTAGCAGTATATTTAGGGTCATTGTCCTGCTGGAAGATGAACCTCTGTCCTAGTGTCAAATCTCTGACAGACAAACAGGTTTCCCTCAAGAATTGCCAGGTATTTATTGCCATCCATACCAGTTTTTCAGTCCCTGCCCACACAGCATGATGCTGCCACCGCCATGCTTCACTGTGGGAATGATGTTCTTGGGGGTTGTAAGTGTTGAGTTGGCGCCACACAGTTTCCCATAATGGCCAAAACTTCAAATTTTAGTCTCATCTGACCTGTGGACCTCCTGCCATGTGTTAGGAGAGTTTGTCACATGCTGTTTGGCGAACCCAAAACATGTTTTCTTATGGGTTTTTTTGCCCACGCTTTCATAAAGCCCCGTAGAGCGTACGACTAAGGCCTTATACACACGGCTGTGCACGTAATTACGGCCCACGACTGCGGGCCCGGCCGCGGGCCGCGGGCCGCATTTTCGGGCCGGGAGCACAGCCCGTAAAAGACGAAAAGTAGGACATGCTCCATAATTCCCGGCACGGTTCTACAGCACGGACACCTATCCGTAGCGATACGGAAAGGTGTCCGCGGCCAATAGAAGCGGATGGGTCCACAATTATGGGGATTTTGTTATGGTCGTGTGCATGAGGCCTTATAGTGGTCCTATGAACAGACACTTATCTCCGCTGTGGTTCTTTGGAGCTCCCCCAGTGTTCTCAATGGTGTTGATGAATCTCTGAATAATGTCCTCCTAACCCTCTGAGTTTTGGTGGGCACCTTCTCTGTCAGGTTTGTAGTTGTGCCATATTCTTTACATTTTGTCATAACAGATTTAATAGTGCTCTGGGGGATGTTTAACCCCTTCGGGACGAAGCCATTTTTTGATTATCGTTTTGCACTCCCCGCATTCCAAGAGCCATAACTTTTTTATTTTTCCGTCAATAGAGCGGTGAGGGCTTATTTTTAGCGGGAGGCGTTGTAGTTTCTATTAGTACCATTTAAAGTACCATATAATGTACTGGGAAACTGAAAAATAATTCTTTGCGGGCTGAAAATGGAAAAAACTGTGATTCCTCAATTGTGTTTTGGGTTTCGTTTTTATGGCTTTCACCGTGTGGTAAAAACAACAACAAATCTTTATTCTGTGGCTCAATACGATAACAGTGATACCAAATTTATATAGGCTTTTTTTTATATTTTACTACTTTTATTGATCAACTTTTTGTTAAAAAAAATAAATGTTTTGTGCCGCCACATTCCGAGAGCCATAACGTAAAAAATTTTTTCCACAGATTGAGCGATGTGAGGACTTATTTTTTGCGGGACTAGCTGTAGTTTTTATCGGTACAATTTTTTGGTATGCAAAATTTTCTTTGAAAGCGAAGTTGACCAAAAAACAGCGATTTTGGCGGTTTACATTTCTATTTTTTACAGTGTTGACCATGAACATTAAATAACGCTATATTGTAATAGTTCAGACTTATACAGATGCAGCGATACCAATTTTGTTTAACTTTTTTTATTTTTTACATTACTTTAGGGGAAAATGGGGGTTTTCTGAACTTTTATTTATTTTTTTAACATTTTTTCACTACTAAAAACTTTACTACTAACGTATTGCAGTATATCGTAATTTTTACAGGCATATATTAAGCCCTGCCACAGGCAAAGCTTAGCAGAGGCAGGGTGACGGCAGCCCTGGGGGCCTTAATTAGGCCCCTGGGCTGCCATAACAACCGTTGTCACCCCTCGATGTCGGAAGGGGCTGCCCCCTCTTTTCAAGCCCTCAGATGCTGCTGTCACGATTGATCCCAGCATTTGAGGGGTTAAATAGCCAGGAGCAGCACGATCGCTGCTCCCAACTCTTAGTCCCGGGTGTCCGCTGTCAAATACAGCCGACACCCGCAGCACATGGAGTGCGTTCAGTGCATGAGCGCGCTCCAAACATCACCCCCCCGTACACGGACGTAATGGCACGTCAGGGTGCGCGAAGGGGTTAAAGTTTGGGATATTTTGTTTAAAAACTTGATTCTGATCTATACTTCTTATAACTTGGTCTCTGACCTGTTTGGCGAGTTCCATGTTTCTTGATCAGGGCTCAGAACGGATGTATTTATACTGACATCATGTGACACTTTGGGGGAGGGGGGGGGTCACTCAACTAAATTATGTGACTTCTGAAGTTAGTTGGTTTAACCAGACCTTATTTAGGATTTTTATAGCAAAGGGGGTGAATACATATGCCCTTGCAAGTTTTCATAACATTTTTTTATTTATTTTTTTAATTTCAATGTAAAATTTTGGACTATTTTGTCGATTAAATCAAATCAATTCCAGGATGTAATGCAACAAAACTGAAAAAAAAAACAAGGGGGTAAATACTTTCACAAGGCACTGGATTTTGCACGTGTGGAACAAGCCTAATGTAGACAAACCAACAAGCGAACAAATACAGAGAAAACAGTGAGAAGTATATAAAATATTCTTTTAAATGTTAACCCAGGAGATCCTGCATCCGGCTGCAAAAGGTCTCTGTCTGTAGGAGGAGACCAGGAACGCTACGCCCCACATCTTCAGCCATCGAGGAGCAGAAACCGTAAAGGACCTGCCACATTCCTACAAGGAGAATTGTTGCAGTAGCCGCCAGAAAGTCCTTTATTTTTATCATTATCATCTCACCATGACAAGCCCTTTCAGGAATAAAGCCGGCCCGGCAATCAGCTGATGGCCATGGGTCCGGATTCTGAAACAAAACACTGGTGCCCAAGGAAATTATGGTTAGCTAGTTATAAAAGTGTATGTGGCCTTACTGTCCCTCCATATGCCTTCGATTTCATACTAAGGATTTTTCTGCCAGTTTCTACATCAATCCTTTCTACTTTCTATTGCACATTGTAGTACGGAGGGACTGTTTTATATAGGACACCGCGCAGAGCACCAGCCAGTGACACTCGGAGTATCTCTGGCTCCCTGGTACAAAGGCATGGAGTCCAAAAGTGCCGCCACAGAGCCTCCTGCACATCACAACGCCATATGGATGAGGCCTAAGGCTGTATTGACAGTTATTTGTACTAAAACCAAAAGAATTCTATACTTTTAGCATTTTTTTATATTCGTGTGGAGCAAATTTGCCATGTGTTAATATGGTCTGAGAAATACTTGAGGGGAGGAATAGGGATGAGAAATACAAGGTAGAGAGGATAGAAGTCTAGACAAGTAAAAGCTGTCTAGACTTATTTCAATTCTTTCATTTTATTGTCATTTCCTAGTCACAAATAGCTCAAAAGCCAAATATATATATATATTTTTTATGAAAATTTTTTTTTTTAGTAAACTTACACAGAATGGATACAAGAGAGAGGAAAAAAAATAAAGTCTCACCGCCTTATGTTCCTAATGAAAACACCAAGTAAAAAGTGAATTCAAGATGTGGCGTGGACATGTGGAAAAAAAAAATCTGCAGCAATTTATAAAAACAGATCGAGATACAACAACATAATGTAGCACAAAAGTACACCAATCTGAACTTTAGGCACCTATACGCTACAATTGAGATTACCCATTACAGTTGACATATACAGTGGACTCTTTAAAGAGCACAGCTCAAGTTAGCCACTTGAAGAAAGTCTTTGGCCCTCGTTTGCGCAGTCAGAGTTTTAAGCAAATTCCGTGCTGAAATCCGCAAAAAATATAACGGTCAACAATCTGCATCCCATGCATGTGAATGGGCATTCCACAAAAAAATTCCAATTAGATTGTCTGTGCCGCAAAAAAAAAATAAGAGTAAATAGCATGCCACTTATTACTGCAGATTCTGCAAGGAAAGCCGTCAGATTAGCCCCATTGAATGGGGCTAATCCTCTTGCGAATCTATGGCACATCTGCGGCAAAAACCCCAGTGTAAGACGTGGATCTGTTAGTAAATTCGTCGGATTTGCCTATAGCGTGTGAACGAAGCCTTTAAGTCAATATCGACCTTTTAGCACCATGCTGCTTTTCGGTCCAAAACTGTGATTTTCTTCCATAATTTATAGTCATAGCAGTTAGGGCTCTGTTTTTCTGATACAGAGCGTCAAACCTTCCATATCGAGAAGAATTAAATGATAAAATCCTATCTGCTTTCGGCCACCACTAGGAGGAGCTTACTGCATACTGGATTATTATTGAGTTCAATGTATAAACAGTTTACAGTAATCTCTTTAGCTCCCTCTAGTGGTAGCTGCAGGCAGCTAGGATTTAATGATTTAACTCCGTCTATGCAAAGGATTTAGAGCTCTATATAAAAAAAAACAGAGCTCTGACCGGGTTAAAGATATATTAACAAATCGATTAACAAAGAATTTTAGATCTATATAGATTTAAAATAAATAAATGTTCAAGAGTGGACATTTACTTTAAGACTGGTTAACTTCTGAGAGTGGCTTTCAGAATACATTCGGAGTTTTATAGCCACGCACAATTAAGGAATATTTGCTTGCAACTTTACTCCCAAGCACTAATGCCAATGTGTGTTTTAGCAAAAATTGCAACAAGATGAAATAAGCTAAAAGCATTTCTTTTATTCTTTTTCGCTTTTTTTGTGCATTCTGTTTGTCACCCGGTGTCACGCTAACAATTCCGCATTTCAATGTGCGGTACATTATACAGCGTGATAAGATGGAAAAATACTTTTTCGATTCCCAAGGGTAAAACTACTTCTGTTAAAAGCTTCTTTTTTTAGGAGATTACGCTTTGTGAAATAGCGCTAATACAACTCAAAGAATTAATATACTGTACTCTAGATCGGGGGGGGGAAAAAAGCCACATTTGTTTTAATTCGGTCCCATCCTAATGGTGTCCCACGTGTAACGAAGGAAAGTGTTGTAAATGCTTAGGACCACTTAACGTTCCATAAAGGATTTTTTTTTATATATCTTCAGTCGCTGAGGTCAGTCGCACATTTGGGAAAAAAACATCTGCTACATGTCTAGATTGCTATACTCAACGATTCCATCATACTTTAATAATAATGAAATTGACAATTTAGCAGACTCCTTTTCTTTTATGGTCTGGACTTGTCTGAAACGAACGATTTTGCTTTCCCGTCAGCAAGTGATAGATAAAACGTATCCTTTTATATCATGGGTATAAACTCTGCACAGAAAACATGAGTTGTACAGAACTTCAATTTATCATCCACTTAACTCTTAAACCCAACGTTCATCAGCTAGTCATCGCTGATAATATCACATGTGCGATAATGTGTAGTAACCAAGGTTATATGATCATTTTGCCCACTAGAACGCATTAAAGGCTATGTGCAAAAAAATCTTGATCAAAAGTATCCTACTTTTTTTTGTTTATACAGCTCCTATGGAGAACCTTGTGTCTCCATGGTAACAGACTACAAACAAACCCTGTGAAGTCTGATCCTGCAGTCACAATTAGCCTTTCAGCTATTCCAGTATGAACCCTCTTCTTGCTAAACCAAATACATTAGAAGTAGGGAATATGGAAGGGGTGGCCAGGGAGACACATGTAACTTTCTGTTACTATGGAGACACAGCCCTGCAGAGGGGCTGTATACACAAAAAATTAGGGTATATTTAATATAGACTATTTGCAATTCTTTTTATTTTAGATGCATTGGAGCAATAAGGAAAAGTTGTGCAGCGTCAATATTAAAGTTGCATTGTGCCATCCTAGTCGCTCAACCCACTCACCTGGGGAATCATATGGCAGAAGTCTCTAGTATAGACGAGATTTGACCACCTTCACACTTTTTTTTTTTTATATTAAAGTATGGATTCTTAAATTGTAACACTGGTTGGTTTCACTCTGCTGTAAAAGTACCAGTGTTATGTTGTTCATTACAAAATGTAGAAACTATAAGATTTGGAAATTTCAGCCAACATGAACTGTGATGCTGCCAAATCATATTCTTAATCTTCATGGACGAGGGCTACTAGTTGTTCATGACCAATAATTAGCAAATGTATGGCGAAAAGTATATTAATAAAAAGTAAAAACTGTAAGTGCAAACCTTGCAGGTCGTTTCTGATGCGCAACTGATTAAGAACAGGCCGGAAGTAGCGAGTTCTAAGAGGTATCCCTTCATCCTTCATAGTCTTCATAAGCTCTAAGGACAAGTCTGAAACAACGGAGATCCAAAGAAAAAAAAGTGAGACATTTCTATTTCACATCAAATTTTTTTTAACATGTTTAAAAAAAAAACAAAAAACACATACCGAACGGTTTACATTTTTTTGCGGGATCTGGCGAGAAGTAATAGCGTAATTTAATACGCTAATGGATCCCTAAAAAATGGTATACTGATATTTACCAGCCTGATGAAAGCCAAAAGTACACTCTTTTGGCCTCAGTTATGCTAATGGTGCCCGCATGGTCAAAATGTGATGTTTATGGGCCCTACATCGCCATCATACGGAGAAATATTGAAAGCAAGAAAAGCCAGCAATAGTCACTACAAATCGATAAATCTAAGCTTCCCGCTAGGGTCTTATCCAGTTTTAAACATAAATCCCTAAACTCCTTATTTGAACTAAGAGACTAAAGGAGGGAAGAAAAAAAAAAAAGTACCTGAATTAGAATTCCACAAGGCACATTGTAACATGAACTCCTTGGGCTGCTTGTGCATTTCGGACGCCATCAACTGGTCAGCACACTTGTTCAGAACACCGATAGGCTAAAACAAGCAACAAACAAAACCCTCAAAATAAAACAAATTTCAGACAGAGCAAAAGCGCGAGAGAAACAGAACAAAAATAAAATAAAAAAATAAAGTAAAAATATTACATCTTATATAAGCATACAAAAGTTTTTTTTATATTTTTTTTTAACAATTTTATTCAGGAAAAGCAAACACCATTCAGCCATAACATAAAAACCACAGACAGGGGAAGTGAATAACATGGATTGTCTGGTTACATTGGCGCCTGACAAGGGGTGGGATATATTAGGCATCAAGTAAACAGTCAGATCTTGAAGTTGATGTGTTCCATGGAAGCAGGAATAATGGGCAAGTGTAAGGATCTGAGAGATCCTCACAAGGCCCAAATTATGATGTCTAGACGACGGGGACAGAGCCGGTCTTGTGGGGTGTTCGCGGTATACAGTGGTTAGTACTTACCAGAAGTAGTCCAAGGACTGACAACTGGTGGACTAGCGGCAGGGTCATGGGCGCCCAAGACTCATTGCTGCACGTGTAAAGTGAAGGCTAGCCTGTCTAGTAAGATCCCACACAAGAGCTACTGTAGCACAAATTGCTGAAAAAATTACTGCTGGCTATGATAGAAAAATGTCAGAACACACAGAGCACCGCAGCGTGCCGAATTTGGGGCCGTGTAGCCGCAGACCAGCCTATGCTGACCCCTGTCCACCGCTAAATGTATGTGAGCACCAGAAGTGGACCATGGAGCAATGGAAGACAATGGCCTAGTCTGATGATTCACATTTTCTTTTACATCATGTGGACGGCATGGAGCGTGTGCGTCACTACTTGGAGAAGAGATGGCACCAGGATGCACTATGGGGAGACAAGCCGGCATGGGCCGTGTGATGCTCTGGGCAATGCTCTGCTGGGAAACCGTGGGTCCTGGCAGTCATGTGGATGTTAATTTCACTCGTACCACCTACCTAAACATGGTTACAGACCAAGTACACCCCTTCATGGTAACAATCTACTCTAATGGCAGTGGTGTGTTTCAATAGGATAATGCCCCCTACCACACTGCAAAAATGGTTTGAGGAAATAGGACCGAGTTCAAGGTGTTGATTTGGCTCCAAAATCCCTAGATCTCAGTCGCATTGAGCATCTGCGGAATGTGCTGGAAAAACAAGTCCGATCCATGAAAGTCCCACTTCACAATTTACAGGACATAAGGGACCTGCTGCGAACATCTTGGTGCCAGATTCAACAGGACACTCCAGAGGTCTCGTGGAGTTTAGACGGGTCAGAGTGGTTCTGGTGGCACACTGGTACCTACGCAATATTAGGCGGGTGGTTTTAATGTAATGGCTGAACAGTGTATGTCCTACTTGGCAGAATTTCACTTAAATTCCATCACTTACGTCTTGCCTGTAAACATAGAACGTACCATTTTTAAATTAACACAGTGACGGAGGAAGAAGTCGCCAGGCTGACTGTCTGTATTTCCATCTGTGGGTTTCCATGCATTTAGCTGTTTTGCAACCTCTAGAGCAGCATCATTATAGCCCTGCGTCAATAACGCCAAGCAGAGATTTATGATATCTACACAAAAGACAAATGCATATTAGTTCCCATGATACAAAAGGTTTATAAACTCTATATTTTAGCTACAGAAACAACGTTTTAGTTGAGAATTTGCCAATGATTGATAAGAGTTTCAGCCAATAAAGGTTATTCTTTACATAACCAAAAGTTGTACAATTTTCGAAATCACATTAAAATAAGCCATCAGGGGTATCACCTTGTGAAAAGGATAAGCAATTTGGCATGTGGTCAAGCACATCAGGAACATACTGAGAGTATCCGGACTTCGTCAGTGCCAATATAACCGAAGTCAATTGTTTCTGTGGCACATTTATTTCACTGTCATTCAAAATCTGTCGAAAAGAAGCACAGAAAATAGGTAGAAACAAAATGGGCTACAAGTAGATTTATATAGAGACACATACACAGGTGGGTGCAGAATACATTAAGAGGTTTGTAACCCAAATACATTTCACTGTCAAGGACATATGTAATTACATCATGACAAAACACCAGCCTCATTATTCTAGGTGCAATACTCGAGGAGCAGCACTCGTTTGAAGTTGGGAGCAGAAAGTGGTTCCTGGGTTTTCTGTGTCTGTGTAGGGGAGAGGTGGGAGGGGGAACTGCAAGTGAGAGCAGGAAGAAAGATCCCAGCCTGTTACTATCATCTATTCAACTGTACAGCCTTTCAGTAAACCCCGGGGGGATACACCAACTTCTGTACGTTACCTCCCTCTTTACCAATTTGGCTGCATGTGTGCCCTCTGCCACATTTAGAGGGGGTTCTTTTTACTGAAAGGCACGAGATAGATGAGAAAGACGAATAGTTGAATGTTAAATCACCCACAGCACCTAATCAGACCATTCGTGAACTCTGATGCGAATATATGCGACATCCGGATGGCAGAGATTTTCGGCTATGTAGTTCTGGTGAATATGTGAGGATCTGTGCACGTGGATAGGCATAGGTCAAATGTAAGAAATTTGCAAATCTTGGACTTTTATTTTTAGGAGGTCACGTGTCTGCTAGGGTCAGACTTTTAGCCACAAACCTAATTTGTATGCATTTTTCACACAACATTCTGCTTTGATGCAAGGCATCCATGAGTGTGAATTGCTGGGTGGCATTTTCACAATATACCAAGTGTCTGTCAGAAAATAGATGGGTATGGTGGCATATGATTTTTATTTTTTTTTAATGCTGGGATTCAGTTTTTTCTTTTTGGGTTTGTGACTAGTGTGAAACTTGATCGGACATCAAAAGGGTTAAAAGTAGCTGTCCCATCTGGTAAGCCCCTTTTAGGTAGAATGCACACGTTGCGTATTACGTGCGGTTTTTCCCGAACATATTTGCTTGCGGCAAAACCGCAGCGTAATACAGTACCAGCATAGGCAATGAGACTACAGGGAATCTCATGTTAACGCTGTGGTATTTCTCAGGACGTAAATTGACTTTCGCTGCGTATTTTTGAAACCACGGCACGTCAATTTATCCCACGATTTTGCTTGCGAATTCTCTCTCCTTAGTTCTGGGGAAATACGCTGGAAAACCCGCAGCAAGGAAAGCCACGATTTATGTTGCGTAACTGAAAAACGCAACAAAAACCGCACCACCAAGTTATCCACAGCAAAATACGCAATGTGTGCATTCAGCCTTAAGAATAAGTATTCTCCAGTGACCAATTGATTAATCGTCTCTAAACCCCAGCAGTAGGCGGATATCACCAGGGGAAGCGCTATGAGGCGGCTCTTTACGTTTAATGTTACATGGGCCCAATTAAAAACAATGTTGAGTCCAGCAGAGTGGAGGCTGCCCTTTGACCTATGTCTCTGATCGCGATGCATCGAAACTTCGATACTCTTTCAATACCGTTATTTCATGTATTTCGATACTAAGCGGTGCGGCCGCACAGCTTAGTATAGTAATACATAAAAGTATGAGTGGGGCTGCAGCTGTGTAATACGATATGATGTGATGCGGCCAGTGCTGCACTAATGAGCGGCGGCACTGAAGACAGAACATGGCGGGCGCACTGCAAAACACCCCCATGTTCTGTCTTAGGTGCCTGCGCCGCCGCTCATTAGTGCAGCGCCAGCCGCATCAACTCATGCTGACCACTTGTTAGGAGCGGGGAAATGGCTGTATTACACAACCACAGCCCTGCTCTGTAACGGTGGAGTTCAGAGAAACTCCTGAATGCGGTGATCAAAGCTGACCACCACGCAGCACACGGGAAAATGAGAAGGGGGATGCCCTTTGGATCGCGTCACAGGGAATTCCTGTGACGTGATAGAGGGCCATACAGCCCAGTATCCATTGAAGGACCCCAGGGCTGTTTGACCATATTTCCTGTTAGAGCATACTGAGGTATGTCCTAGCAACTGCCTGTGTGCTATCAGTATATAGATATATGCCAGTACATTGCAGTTGAAAAAAAAAAAAGTAATGTTAAATTAAAAAAACACGCGCGTGCGCACACACACACACACACAAACACACACACACACACACACACACACACACACACACACACACACACACACACACACACACACACACACACACACACACACACACACACACACACACTTAAAATAAGTCTCGATACATAAAATATACACATTCGGTATAGTCGCGACCGTAATAACACATTTATAGCGTCAGTCATGTTTACGCGGTTATAAAATAAAAAACGGCTTTCTTTCAATTATTAATGTGAGGCACGAGGGATTATGAATTTTGAACCTCCATGTGCCTCACATCAATAGTAATTAACCCCATCATGTACCTCACATTAACCCAATGTTTTCCATTATGACTGAGGAACATGATGGGGTTAATTACCATTAACGTGAGGCACGTGCCTCACATCAGAAAACAGAAGACCTTTTTAAATTATTGTTGTTGCCAAAAGTATCGTTTTGGTATCGAAATTGCAATACTACATGAAGTATCGGTATCGAAGTCCAAATTCTGGTATCAGGCAGACAAAAATCGAGGCGTGCACCCAGCTGCGGTCCAGTGCTGTGGAACTTTTGTTTTGTATTTTTTTTGTCTAATTCTGGTATCGTGACAACCCTAGTCTCTGGCGTCGATACACATAGGACATATGCAAAGGGGTTGTCCCATCAAATTAAATGCACTGGACAAATGAAAAAAAATAAAATTCCGTACACACGAGAACAAAAACGAATAAAGATAAAACAAAAGTACCCGTCTGATATTTTCAATATCTCCTCTCTCAGCATATGCATTTAATAGTGCAACATGTGTGCTCCATCGTGGCTCTATCCCAGCGCTGTGCATAATAGACAGGACGTTCGTGGCACTTTCCATGTCCCTGCAACAGAACAAAAGGAAGGATAATTGTATGGAGCATTTATGTTCTGGCTATTTGAAATAAATCTGCAGAAAAAACTCCACAAATACATTACAAAGATCCTGAATGACAGTCTGTATTACAGTCAAGAGCTGTATTCACAATTCAGTAAGCTTTAGAGCTAAAATTCACTAGCATTCCTGTTAGCTCAGGAACCCCGCAGGACTTTAAATATGAACATTATGGAAAATCTAGTTATCAGCCATTATAATGGGACACTAATCATTATAAGCCCAGCGAAGCTGTTAGGGTATTGTGCACACGTAGTGTTTTCAGACGTTTTTCGGGCCGTAAACGCCCCGAAAAACGGCTGAAAAATTGTAAGCAGAACGCCTACAAACATCTGCCCATTGATTTCAATGGGAAATACAGCGTTCTGTTCCAACAGGGCGTTTTTTTACGTGCCCGTTTTTCAAAACAGCCACGTAAAACTACGCCCGCGAAAAAGAAGTGTATATCACTTAGAGTCTTGAGCCGTTTTTGGAGCAGTTTTTCATTGACGTAAAAAAAACGCGAGTTGCTAAAAAAAACGACTGAAAATCAGGAGCCATTTTCCCTTGAAAACAGCTCCATATTTTCAGATGTTTTTAATTTTGTGTGTGCACATACCCTTAGGCTACATTCACAAGACAGTGGCTATTAAAAACTGATCAACTGAGTTTTTCATGGCCGTTTTGCATCAGTAGGTCTCCAAATTTTCATCCATTTCCAGTCCGTCTGTCCGTTTTTCATGGCCGCTCAAACAAAAAAGATGGATATAATTTGTCAGGTTTTTTTTGTCCCAATCCCCTGAAAACACCACAGTGCCCATAGATGTGCATCAATTTCCCCGTAGATAGTGCCACAGTTCCCACTGTATATAACGGCCACATAGTGCCAGTGCCCTCTATAGTCAGCGCCACAGCGCCTCTATAGCAAGCGCCACAGCGCCCATACAGCCAGCGCCATATAGCCAGCGCCCATATAGCCAGCGCCACAGCGCCTCTATAGCCAGCGCCATATAGCCAGCGCCCATATAGCCAGCGCCCATATAGCCAGCGCCACAGCGCCCATATAGTCAGCGCCACAGCGCCCATATAGTCAGCGCCAGTGTCCTCTGTAGATCGCGTCACACCCCCATATAGCACCGCCCCCTGTAGACTGCAACCCCTCCCATGTAGATAGCACCCCCCTCCCATGTAGATAGCACCCCTGTGGCTCACTGTAAGAGCGGAATCACTCTGGCCGGGGATTCCGCCCATTGAGGAGCCCCTGACGTCAAGAGAGCGGAATCCCCTGCCAGAGCAGGCCGGGAGTTCCGCTCCAGGAGTAACCCCTTGACGTCACTGTCCATATATGGATAGTGACGCCAGGGGTTTCTCCAGGAGCAGAATCCCCTGCCATAGCGGAGTCTGGCCGCCGGGGATTCCGCTCCTACAGGGAGCTGCAGTGGCGCAATCTACGGGGGGGACGGAAGGGGTTCACTATCTTCAGTGTATATAAAAAAAAAAAAAAAAAAAAAAAGACAGAACTGCTGTTGCTGGATCCGTAATACGACACCTAAATCCTGCTGTGGGCCCATATTGTAGCTTTGTGTGCCTAGGGTTTTAAACAGAGGCTTCTTCTCACCGATTCATATAAAATCCGTAAGAAGAAAAAACAAACGTGCACCTACAGGACCAAACTTAAGTCCGATTTAAATGGTTGCTCACGGTTTATACAGCTTACCCTGCTCTGGCATGTCCTTTAATCAGAGAATTAAACACATCTTCTGTAATGGGAAAATTTTTACTCTTCATAAAACCTAAAATTTTGCTGAAAAAAATAAATAAAACCTAAATAAGTACATTGTAAAATCCACATCTATAAACAGCATAAACAATAAATTGGAATAGATATCACAGCAACAGAGGCAATTTATTGTGATTAAATAAGAACAAACACCAATCAAGACTGTAAAGATGACAAAACAATTGCACATTTCTCAAATCATTTTCTAAATGATTTAATGTAAAATAAATTAGATTTAATGCAGATTTTTAAAAGCAAAACTCAACTGTACTTCGTACCGGTAATAGACTTCCCTCGCTGCACTCCTGTGCTGTCCTCCACTGCTAGTCGCCGCCACAGTGAGAGGAGTGGTGGAACCGGTAGGGATGTCGGGACGTGCATGTGCAGAGCGCTAGGAGCTGTATGCGTTTGCCTAACAGAACGTGCAACCTGCCTCTGTGCAAGTTAATAGTTTATCTAGCCTGGTAGCGATATTGCTAAGTCTATTGTGCATCTGTTTTGATCCTGCTTGCCTCCGACTCCCCTTCTTGAATTTCCCCTCTGCTATACAGACTCCGTATTCCATTACTGAACCCCAGACTACCCCCATTTTGCTTTCTATCTTTCTTACTTGTCGTTCTACTCCCAGTTTCGATCCAAGGCTTGCTCCGGACTACACTTTATCTGGTTTGACGTTTTCCTGATTGACTCCTGGTGACAACCACTGGCTTGGTATACGACTACGCTACCACTCACCTGTCCAACTACTGCCAATTGGTGACTGTTCTAGGGACGACGAACTGCGGATTTTCCTGCAGTTAGGCCTCATGCACACGACCGTAAAAACTCCCGTTATTACGGGTCGTGATTACGACCCCGTAATAACAGGCTCATAGACTTCTATTGGCGACGGGTGCCTTCCCGTTTTCTCACGGGAAGGTGCCCGTGCCGTTGAAAAAGATAGAACATGTCCTATTTCAGGCCGTAATAACGGCACGGACAGTCCATAGAAGTCTATGGAGCTCTCGTAATGACGGGTGGCTACATGTGTGCACCCGTCATTACGGCAGCGTTGCTAAGCGACGTCAGTAAATAGTCACTGTCCAAGGAGCTGAAAGAGTTAACTGATCGGCAGTAACTCTTTCAGCACCCTGGACAGTGACTACCGATCAGTATAAACCTGTAAAAAATAAAAATAAAAGACGTTCATACTTACCGAGAACTTCCTGCTTCCTCCAGTCCGGTCTCCCGCCCGTTGCCTTGGTGACGCGTCTCTCTCGACATCCGGCCCGACGTCCTGGATGACGTTTCAGGCCATGTGACCGCTGCAGCCAATCACAGGTCAATCACAGGCTGCAGCGGTCACATGGACTGCCGCGTCATCCAGGGATGTCGGGCTGGCTGTGAAGAGAGGGACGCGTCACCAAGACAACTGCGGGTAAGTATGAATTTCTTTAACTTTTATTACAGAAAAGGCTGTCCCTTCTCTCTATCCTGCACTGATAGAGAGAAGGGGCTGCCGATTAGTGCAGTGCTATTTTGCCGCCAAAAACGTGCTCGTAAATACGGGTGGAATACGTGTGACACCGGACCCATATTTACGAGCACGGGTTCGTAAATACTGGTGCAAAACGGGTGGAATACGTGTGACACCGGACCCGTATTTACGCCAGTATTTACGGGTGGGAAAAAATACGGTCGTGTGCATGAGGCCTAAGATGGGTTGTCCAGGCTAGGGAGCTGGACAACCCGGATCCCACACCGATCAGCCGTTCTGAAGATATGCACTGGTCGGTGCCGGAAGCAGATGGCTCCGACACGTGTATAGCAGCCATGCTGCAGTACTACAGCTCTGCTCCTATTCAAGCGAATAGGAGCAGAGCTGCAGCAAGCCAGCATGGTCGCTATATAGTGTACGTAGCCATCTGCATCTGGCACCGACCAGTGCAAAGCTTCCAGAACTGATCGGTGCGGGGTCTGGGTGTCAGATTCCCACCGATCATATACGGCTGAGCCATAGGTCATCAGTATAAAATACAGTCCCAACCCCTTTGAGCCCAAACGTCGTCGCTTGAGTCAAGGGTGACAACTTGGGAGTGTCCTAGATTCCGCAACCCAGTCTAGCAATCCGGTGCCAAACCAATTGCAGTTTCAAATAAACTCATATGTAGTGAACTACGATTACAGTAGCCTTCTTTTTCTTACATTATGTGCTGTGATTTTCTTCCTACGTCAGAAGGAAATGCTCCTGACCACTTTCTCTTGCAACATAATCAAGAAAATACCCTCTTCCCGGCGCATACGTCAAACATGCAGGGGAAGGGCAGAGTGAAAAGAGCCGAACACACAGTCATTTGGTACTTGTAGCTGCACAATGGAGAAAAGCGATTTTGCATACAGTACATCTATCCATTATGGAATTAACAGAAAGCTGTGTTTATAAGGTGAATGGAAAGGGACAACTATAATATGTCAATATAATTTATATATAAAACAAAGTTCAAGCATAAATTGTGCAGCACCGCATCTACCACGCACCTTGCGCCATCAATGTCTCCTTCACTACAATAAGCTGCAATGAGCCCCTGATAAGTGCCCTGAAAAAAAAAAAGGAAATCATTACAACGGTTTAACACAAATCACATACGTATACATATTTATATAGCTGTATATTGTGTTCATACGTGTATATTGTACATACAGTTATATAATGCACTCAATTTGGACCAGGAGAGACAATAGAAACTATAGTTTAGACTAAAGCTCAGTTCACATCTAATTTTTCAGACATGTCGGACGTACAGTATATTTTGGGAGTGCTTTCCGACATATACCCCACGCTATATGTTTTTTTACTGCATTCCTCTGAATAGAAAATCATGGGAGGCCACAATTTCTATACAGTGAAAAAGTGGGGCATGCCGACACATACCGGCCCGGCATACGCCAAAAGAACACTTTTTTGTGGTGCATATAGTGCTATAGGCCCATAGGAGTACAGGTTAGGGAATACGCCCAGTGATACCTCCAACATCCCTGAAAACCGAGGTGTGAACGGAGCCTTAATCGCACTGCTGACACAATTTCGCAGTTACGCTATACAATGCAATGTATTACTGATTTGTTGGAATTATTTTGTTTTTGTCTCCGTTTATATACATTTCTACTTTCAACGTTCTGCTGGTTGATTTGGAAACAGACAGTGGTTTATCTCCACAATGCACTGCTCTCCGGTAACAGGAAAGGAGAAGAACTCTGAATATAGATTTAAAGGGATTGTCCAGGATTAGTAAAAAAAGATCTGTTCTTATTCAGAGGCTGTCTGGTACTGCATCTCAGACGAACGCACGTAAATCAGATTGAGCTTCAATATTAAACACAGCCTATAAACAAAAGTGCCAAGGGGTTCCCTTTCAGGGGTCCTACTGATCTAACATTTATGACCTATCCAGTGGATACGTGATAAACGTGTGTGGCAGGAATTCCTCTTTAACTGCTAAAATTTTAATGTTGAAACGTTGATATTCTTTTATACAACCGTCTTTTCAAGTTGATTTACATGTTCTAGGGACCTCTATCTTATGAAAACAGCTCTTACCCCGGTAGAACAATAATCACCTACCTGATCAGGCTGCACATTAGTCGCTTCCATATTCGCAAGAAATTCAGTCGGTGAAAACACATGTTCATTCTGTATGTAGACATCCAGCAAAGTGTTGTAGTGGGTAACGTTAAACTCCACACCTAAGAAGCAAGAATACAACTTATGTCTATCAACCAATTAATGGGCACCGGTCATAAGAAGTGCGGACAGAATTAGGGGGATGCACTTCACATCAAGAGTTAAAGAGGTATTCCCAACTCAGATATTTATGGCATAAACGGTTCATGTCCGACTATGTGGAGAGGAGGCCACGCTCGTGTGCGGGTTCTTCATTTATGTACTATCAGAGTTACGGAAACAGCCCAGCAAGTGCTGCTTGGCTGTTTCTAGAACTCCCATAGAACATAATGGAGAGAGCAGCACACATGGTGGTCACCTCTCCACATAGTCCCCTCCTGGAAACTGCAGCCACCTCACCAGGCCAAACAGAGATCCCCATTCTAGAAATAGGAACGGTTTCCAGAGACAGCACCCGCATCTTGTTTTTTTGTTTTTTTTTTTTTAAACTCATTTTATTGAAAATAAATTAACAGAGTCAATTGTACCGATACATCAGAATAAGAATATGCAGCAACATTCCATAAAACAGTAAGGAATGACAGCTATCATGCATACAAAATCACACAATGCATAGTAGTGGTACGCAAACCACAGAGCAGTACAGAAAAAGACAATACAATGTAAAGGAAAGTTAGACAAATGTTACAAAATTATGCAATACAAAAATAAAATCAGATAGGAAACACCCACCCCTTGTATTGGTCTATAAGTACATGACCATGGGAAGATGTTCCATGCCACCAATGCACCCTAGCCATGCCCAATCACAGCATGCGTCAAAGAATCGGATAAACCTTGAACGGTACAGTGAGTGAGATTCGAGGAGCACCGACCACCCCTGATCAAGGTAAATTTAGCCGGACGACCACGATGCTTATATATAATTTTCCCAACTGGAAGGATATCATTTATCAGTTTACGCCATTGAGCTATCGTCGGCCTCCTATCAGATATCCAACGTATAGCCACCGCCTTCCTTGCCATAAAGAGGGATTACCGGAGAAAAATTCTCTCTTGTAACGACCACTGCTCCTCCGATACCAATCCCAGCAAACACACTTCCGGCTTGAGTGGAACCTCCTTCCCCAATATTGCAGTCAATAAGGCCACTACCTCCTCCCAAAAAGTAGAAATCCACCTACATTGCCACATTAAATGTATAAAATCAGCTCTTTCCACCCCACATCTATGGCAATGCGAGGATGCCATCCTTCCCATGTGTCGTAATCTTATCGGCGTTCAGTAACATTGATGTAATATATATAACTGCACCAATTTATTATTTACAGCAGGAGAAACCAACAGATGAGATCTCCGAGCCTCCTTCCAATCCTCATCAAACAGCAATGGAATTAATTCCCGCCATCTACCCTCTACCACCATGGGTTCTAATCGTAATTTAGCATCCAGTAAATAAGAGTAAATCAGAGAGACGTATCCCCTCGTAGTCTGGGTACCCAGAAGTGTCACCAGGGGAGAACTAGAAAATGGGATAACTAAAATATGTGGTGGACGCCGGTGGAAACGGAGTAACCACTGCATGATGAAATTGCATACAATATAACGTATCCCCAGGAGGTATATTAAAAGCCTCTCGAATCTCACTCACCGACATGACAAAATTGTCTGCCGTAATTTGTAACAAGGTATGTACATCTCTAGAAATCCAATAACTCTTCCCCGGTAATCCAAAAAGGCGGGAAAAACTCGGATTATTCCATAGTGGGATGTCCGCAACCACCCCCTCAAATCCCATTATAGATTTAGCTTGTTGCCAAACACGTCTGGCTAACTTGTGCAAGGATAACAAAGAGCGGTTTCTAAAGTCATGTGGCTCCAGTACTTTTACATTTTTAAATTCCAGGACATGAGCCAAATGAAATTCAGCATTAGAATTCAAGGGGGGAGAGACCCAAGACACCAGGTATCGAAGCTGGCCCGCCAGATTATACAAGAATACATCCGGCAACGCAGCTCCAGCTGCATCCTTAGGTCTCTGAATAGTAGAAAGTTTAAGGCGGGATTCACACGACCGGGTCGTTCCCGAGCCCGAGTGTCGGCCGGTAAAATCGTCCATTTTGCCCGGCCGGTTTGCATTAAGTTTTGCATCCGTGCCGGGCCGGGCAGATCCGGACAGTGACATCAGCGGCAACTCCTTAAGGGGAATCCCCATGTATTCGGGGATTCCGCTTCAGGAGTTTCCCATGATGTCACTGCCCAGATATGGACAGAGACATCAAGCGCTCTGTCCAGGAGCGGAATCCCCGAAAACACGGGGATTCCGCTCCTTCAAGGAGCTAAAGTGCGGCTAGCACATAGCAGAGCGGGGAGATACCTCCCCGCTCTGCTATAGTGGCGTCGCTACAGTAGTAGCAGCCGCAGCAGCTGCTAGCGGCGCCATCGAAGGTGTCGCCGGGCCAGGGTGCTTTTCAAGCAGGGGAAGGGAGCCAGCGCAGCGCTCCCTTCCACCTGCTGTACACCCCTGCCCTGCCACACAGTGTACAGCGATGCCATTCGTCCGAATGGCATCAACTCCTCCTCCTCACATGCACTCTGCGCTGTGAGGAGGAGGAGATAGAGCGCAAGCGCCGGGAAACCCGGCCATCACTCGGAACACATTCCGGTGATGGCCGTGTAATAACAAGCCCCATAGACTTCTATGGGAGCCGGGCGGCCGGGTACCCGGGCGAAGATAGAGCATGTCCTATTTTTTGACGGCCGGTTTTCCCGGCCGTCAAAAAATCGGCCGTGTGAATAGCCCCATTAGGGGTCTATTATTCCTAATGCAGCCGGGTGCCGGCCGATTTATGAACGGCCGGCACCCGGCCGGGAAACCCTGCCGTGTGAATGAGGCCTAAGTTTAGATCCCCCCTCCCCCCATACAAACGGCGCAAACAGTGAGTTCACTATTTTGAAAAAACGTTTAGGCACAATCACATCTACGTGTTCCAGAACGTACAAGAACTTGGGCAAAACAATCATTTTCAATAAATTAACGCGTCCCGCCACCGACAGAGGCAGGAGTTTCCACGCTTGAAATTTATCCCTAAGATACTTCAACAAGGGTGCGACGTTTAAATCATAAGATCGAGAACTGTCCCTAGCAATATGAACCCCCAAATATTTGAAGTCAGAGGTAACCCTTAAACCACAGAAATCGGAACCCCAACCACAATCATCCCGTCTCAGGGGCATCAAATACAACTTCTGCCAATTTATCAATAGACCAGAATACTTCGCGAAGACATTGATAATGGAAATAGCTCTAGGAAGAGTAGCATTAGGGTTAGCCATAAAAAGTGCCATGTCATCTGCATAAAGACCTACACGGTCCTCTCTAGGGCCTAATCTAATCCCCATATATGCAGAATCTTGGCTAATTCGAATAGCTAAGGGTTCAATGGCCAATGCAAATAGGAGTGGCGAAAGGGGACACCCCTGCCTCGTGCCCTTATGGAGGCAAAAGGAAGGGGACAGTACCCCATTCACCAACACCTAAGCCCTAGGAGACCGGTACAACATAGAAACCCATTTAATAAAACCCTCCCCAAAACCAAATCGCAGCACTACCAGTAAATAAGGCCATGCAACCGAGTCAAATGCCGTGGCTGCATCCAGAGAAGCCAAGGCCCAGTCTTGCTGCTCCCCCCATCCGACCTGCGCCACAACCTGTACTCGTCGTATATTCTCAGAAGTGGATTTGCCAGGTATAAACCCACATTGATCTGGGTGAATAACATCCTGTATCACCGTACATAAGCGATTAGCGAACAACTTGGTCAATATTTTGTAATCCACTGTTAACAGCGATATTGGCCTATAAGACCCACAATCTTCAGAATTTCTCTCAGGTTTTATTAACACTGCTATGGTTGATTCACACATCGAATCCGGGAGAGCAGATTTCCCAAAACTATACTCAAACAGGGTCAACAGCTGAGGAGCCAACAATTCCCCACATTGTACATAGACTTCAAGAAGGATCCCGTCCGGCCCAGAGGCTTTCCCCTTAGACATAGATGCCATCCACTCCAATATTTCTTCCACAGTGAAAGGGGCATCCAACATCCCCACCTGCTCGGACGTCAAAGTAGGAAAATAGATTCCATTCAAATCCAACTCATCCAGCTCGACCCCAGAGGAATACAATTAATGGTAAAATAATGCAAATTGAGTAAGAATGTCATCCGGGGAGGTAGATAGCCGATCATCCGATCCGACAATAGGACCCGCATCTTCAGAAATGTATGACATATCTTGTGGATATGACAAATGTCCGAGATAGTGGCCATACACATAAAATAACGACTCTAACAAGGACATGCCGTTTTAGTCAAGTGGGAGTTGTTTTTTTTCAGTTCATTGAAATGGTAGCCACATATTACTACATTTCCCCTGCAGCGGCCGATGATTGCTGGGGGGGGGGGGTCAGGTGCAGGATCAGCTAATAAATCTTTAACTATAGGGAGCAGTTTGCACGTAGTATAAACAGCAAAGCGGTAAAAATGAATCCATACCCAATTCTTTCAGCTTGTTCCAGATACTGTTTGCCATCTCCGTTCGCTCCACCAGAGGCACCTCTGGCATAAATGATCCACAGGCACGCAAAAAGAACCAGGCCTGATTGCTGTTAGGTTTACCTACAATATAAAAAGAAAAATAAATAACACAAGTAAAAATATAAGTCAGGGCTCATGCACACGACCGTAGCCATGTGCACGGCCGTGATTTTCGGGTCGGCCGGGGGCGGAGTGTCACCCGCGAGCCGCCCACAAATCGCGGGCCGTGCACATGGCCGTGGCCATTATTTGCTATGAGCCTGGACCGCAGAACACGACCGTAAAAAGACATGCCCGTTCTTTCTGCGGTCCAGGCTCCTGGGCCATGCATGGACCATGGAACCCACGGTGGTGTACATGGCCCCACAGGAGTGAATGGGGCTGCAATTCTCCCGTGGATTTTCGGGGGATTTGCAGCTGCAAAAGCACGTTTGTGTGCATGGAGCATAAATCAAATAAGATACAGATGTATAAGGCTACAATCACACAACAGTGAAAAAAAATGCCCATTAAAAACTGATCAACTGTCAAATTGTCAGATGAAGAAGAAGCCCTTGATGTCTCTGTCCATATGTGGACAGTCAGGACAGGAATCCCCTGCCAGAGCGGGCCGTGGATTCCGCTCCAGGAGTAACCCCTTGACGTCACTGTCCATATATGGATAGTAACGCCAGGGGCTTCTCCAGGAGCGGAATCCCCTGCCAGAGCAGGGTCTGGCCACAAGGGTTTCCGCTCCTACAAGGAGCTACAGTGGTGCTATCTACAGGGGGATGGGGGGGGTTGCTATCTTCAGGTAGGAAGGTGCTATCTACATGGAGGGGTGCTCTATACAAGACTGAAGTCCCCGGCCAGAGATCTTGCGATGCTCTGGCTTAGGATTCCATAGTCAAAGTAGCGCTGTATGCGGGCAGTCCTCGGCCAGGATCAGTTTTTACCGGCCATTACAAGGAATGATTTCTGAAAAACGGCCAGTAAAAACTGATCCATTGACTCCTATGGGAGCCGTCTGGCTGTGAAAACGGACAAAAATAGGACATGTCCTATTTTTTGATGGCCAATATTCACGGGCAGTTAAAAAAACGGCCATATGAGTACACCCATAGAACTTTATTGTTCTGAAAATGGCATAGTGTGAATGTAACCCAAGTAGATTTCATTATCATGGATACAGTGCCTTGCAAAAGTGTTCTACACCAACTCACCCTCCTTGGTGTTTTTAGCATTACAACATGGAAACAAAATGGATTTTAAAATTTTATTTTATGTATTGGACATCACAAAATAGTCCCAGTTACAGTGGTTTAAAAAAAAAAATAAAAAAAAAATGAAAAGTTGTGAGTGGATATGTATTTACCCCCTTTTGCATAAAAGCCCTAAATAAGGTCTGGTCAAACCAATCAACTTCAGAAGTCAAATAATTAGTAGAATAAGGTCCCCCTGGGTGCCATCAAAGTGTCACATGATCTGGGACTCCCATGAAGCAGCCAATCATAGCGGGATTAGGAAGAGACAGGTTGCCCACCCCACAGAGACTAAAGAAATGTAAAGTTTGAGATGAATAGGAGGGAACAATGAAGTTCGATCCTTGTGGTGCCAACATAGACTAGCTGGGCTGGTCAGTGGGATCAGCATAATCTATGAAGGGTTAAGTTTCACAACCCATCAATTTGTGCGGGCCCTCCTCTAAGCGAAGAATGGGAGTTTGGCCTGTGTTCTCAGTATCCGACATTTACACTCACGGCGTCCTGACAATATGAATATGTGAAGTCTAGCTAAACTGAGCCGTCTTTGGGCACCACGTTTTTTGTTGTTTTTATAAGTAACCCACGGAGTGGCCTACAGATGGTTGCCGTTTTTTTGTTGATGTAATGTGGCAATGATGCGGCTCTCTGCCACACCATGCGATTGTACCCCAATTAGGACGGTTAGTACACGCTGCAAATAGTCTGTAACCATGAAGCAGCAGCTGCATCAACCAGGTGCAAATAGGTCTGAATAAGAGAAAAAAAAAAATGCTTTCAAAAGGGGCACATCGCGTTTACCTGTGTTACAAACTTCTTCAAAGGTTCTAAGCAACTTTACTTTGCCAACACGTCCACTTCTCTTCAGCCTGGACCCCATCAGATGAATTGACCAACCTTCCTGCCATGTTCTAACCCTGGATGCCGGAGCAGACTCTGCTTCTGTGTTTCCCTTCTCTTGTGCAACTAATGAAGATAACCTGGATGAGCTGCTCAGGAACCTAAAATATTATGTAAAAAAAAAAAAACATAAAACAAATAGGAGTTAATTATCTATCAAGAATTTGCATCATTAATTTCATCAATAAGAAACCATTAAAAACCGTAAATAATACTGTTTCATCAGGATAACCACTATCTTATCCATATGGGGTTGAACAAAGTTAGAAACGTAAGACTGTTTTTTTTTTCCAAAAACAGCACCACACCTCTCCACAGGTTGTGCGTGGTATTACAGCTCAGCCCCATTCACTTCAATAGAGCTGATGCGATACCAGAGATAAACCATGGACAGAAGTGATAAGTGTTTTTGGAAGAAAGCAGCCATGTGAACAACCGCTTTAAGCCCAGTTAGGGACCCCCCTATCTATTCGGACTCATGCACACTGGCACAGGGCGGTTAATGCTCCATCCGACTTTGTGTGTACAGAGATATTATCCCTTAGAAATAAATGATTGAAGGGAAGCATAACTCCTACATATAGAGTCCAATGGAGTATTCTATAATTGTACAGAATCTGGCAGAAAAAAAACTCCGGATGCCGTGTGAATGAGCCTGTAGCTAGAGAGGAGAGCCGCACTCATCCCATCCATGTATTACATTTGACTGGCCGCCATGTAATACTACATATCACCTGCACCGGCTGCTGCAGAGAAAATGTATGGCCAATGGGAGCTTCCCCTCCGCAATACCAATTGATAGCTGGTGGTTTATGAAGATGGACCAGTGGCGAACCGTTGATTGCCAGGCCGGCTCCAATAAAGAAAGGGGCTGTCATGTTGAGACCACCCCTTTAAACGAGTATTCCACTTTTAAAAAGTGTAGCTAAAAGTTTGACAAACTTCTGACATGTCATAGTGACATGTCAGAAGTTTGGATTGGTGGGGGTCCGAGCACGGAAGACCCCCACCAATCGCTAGAACGAAGCAGCTGAAGCACTCGTGTGAACGCTCAGCCGCTTCGTGTCTGTTTGGCTTTTTCCGGAAATAAATGTATTGTGTACGGACTCAATACAAAGTCTAATGTCTGCCACCCTGTAGATAGCAATATCCCCGCTCCAGATAGCGCCACCCCCCCCCCCCCCCTGTAAATGGCACCCCCTTCCTGTAAATAGCACCACTGTAGCTCCATGTAGGAGCGGAATCCCTCTGGCCGAAGATTCCGCTCCTACAGGAAGCCCCTGATGTCTCCGTCCATATAAGCTTTATATGTATTCTGTGAAAAACATGGTTACAACCTGCTCACATTGCCATTTAATAACCGCACAGAATGTCAATTTCCCCCTGCAATAGGGAGCATATTTTTTTATATTAAAATGTGTGTCTTTATATGCATTTATTTGCACATTTTTAAAAAATTATGAGTAAAAGTGATATTTTATCTACTCCAGTGTTTTCTGCCCATATATGGACAGTGACATCAGGGGTTAACTCTAAAAGTGGAATCCCCTGCCAGAGCGGGGATTCCACTCCAGGAGTAGCCTCTTACGTGACTGTCCATATATGTATAGTGACACCAGGGGCTTCTCCAGTAGCGGAATCCCCGACACAGAGCGATCTGATCCGATCTGATCCGGGGATTCCGCTCCTAGAGCCGCTGACATCATTATCCATATATCGATCATGACACCAGGGGCTTCTCCAGTAGCGGAATCCCAGGCCAGCGTCGGCCGGGGATACCGCTCCTAGAGAGAGCTACTAATGTCACTGTACAAATGGACAGCGACGTCAGGCGCACTCTCTAGAAGCGGAATCCACAGTCAGTGCGATCTGACACCAGGGATTCCGCTCCTAGAGTCAGTTCAGGTGGCGCTATCTACAGTGGGGGGTGTGATGCTATCTACAGCGGGGGGTTGCTATCTGCAGGGGCGTGGCACTGTCTACAGCTGGGATGGAGAGACAGCGGGGGCTCCCTCTAGGAGGGGAATCCTCGGCCAGGGCGCTGGCAGGTGATTCCGATGCCGGAGGGAACTTAGGTGGCGCTATCTAGAGAGGGTTTTGCACTGACTACAGGGGGTTGTGGGTGGCACTATCTACAGTGGGTGAGGGCGTGTATGCCAGGGTTCTCAAAGCCCCAGCCAACATGAGAGTGCAGTCACACTGAAGAAGCACTGCACTCATTAAACCCGTTCCATGCAGTCGTCTATACACCTGCTTAACTGCACGGGGCATCGGCAGTTAGAACGTATATATCCGTATGGCATTAGTGAAGGGGTTAAAAAAAAAGTGTGTTTTGAATTGGCAAAAGTAGAAAAAACAAAAAGAAAATTATGTGACTTTAGTATTGCTGTAACCATAGCGACCCACAGAATAAATAATCATTTGATTGACAACGCACGGTGAATTCTTCAAAAGCAAAACCCAAAAAACTATGGCAGAAAAGTTAAATAATACATTACATGTACCCTCAAACTTGCCAATAAAAAAAAAAAAAAAACACATCTCGCCCTGCAAAAATAAAGTTATTATAGGGCTACTTCGACAGAAAAATAAAAAAAAAAACTGATGGCTTTCTGAACACAGACATAAAAAATACAAATAAAAACTGATGTGTCCTTTGATCCAAAAAAGCCCACGTCATTAAGGCCTCGTTCACATCTGTGTTGGAGGCTCCATTAGGGGCCTCTGTCGCAGATCCAGCCGGGAATATTGGAAACACTGAAAAACCACAGACACCCTGACGGAAACCAGACGGAAACTCATTAAAGTTAATGGCTTCAGTCAGCCACCGGAGGTTTCCGTCACGCAGAACTGGTGCTTCAGTTTTTTTTCGTTCTGCTCCTCTGACGGAGCAGAACAATTTGGGAAAGCCGAGCGCAGACGTGAGGCCTAAGGAGTTGGCCCTGTTCACACTGAGTGTTTTTTGAAGGCACAAAATTCTGCCTCAAAATTCTGTCTGGAATTTTGAGGCAGATTTTGATCTGCCTGCACATCGTTTGGCGCGTTTTACACCCACGGCCATTGAGCGCCGCGGGCAAAAATGCCACAAAAAACGCTTTCTCTGCCTCCCATTGATGTCAATGGGAGGTCAGAGACAAACGCCTGAAGATAGGGCATGTCGCTTATTTTTGCCGCGAGACGTTTTTTTCCGCATTGAAATAAATGGGAGGCATTTTCGGCCTTTTTTTGGTGCGTTTTTCCAATTAGGTTTCCACATAAAAAAAACTCCACGTGAACAGGGCCTAAAAAGGGATTTTCCAGAACCAAATAGAACATGTTATGGACAAAAAACAACATCTTTGTATGTAATCCACTCAAACTAGAAATTCGTCATCTCTCCCCCATCACCAGGTCATTCCCATGTGTTTTCTTGGCCGCAACATCATTACTGTTGAGACCTAAGAAATGCATAGGGATCAATGGGGACCGGCAGCTCCTCGCAGTGGGTGAAAGGACAACAATTTCAATGGCAAGTTTACTAAAAAGTTTTCTACTCAAACCTTTTTCGTGGACTGCCAAGGGCTCCCTGCTAGGTGCATTGGCCACCTGACAATGCACCGCACTGTCCAGCTGTGCGGACCTTTAATCCCGGCCATATTGGTTGTCACCCAACTTACCCAGAATGCTCTAACACGAAGGTAGGTGACTTATAATTCCAGGTGGAGACTACTTTATGGGGAATGTCCTCACCCTTCATACGTGGCAGGAAACCAGAGCTTTTACTTCAAAACATTACACAAAACCTTATCATCCCTATAAGAGAACATCCATTTTACCCAAGATGCCCCAAGTAACAAAGTAAGGCTTCGTTCACATCTGCATCGGGACTTCGTTCATGGGTTCCGTCTGAGCTTTCCGTCAATGGTTTCCGTTTATCACCGTTGTGCAAGGGTTCCGTTGTTTTGACGGAATTAATACCGTAGTCGACCGCGCTATTCATTCCATCAAAACGACAGAGCCCTTGCACAATGGTGATAAACGGAAACCATTTGCACCGGATCCGTCACCATCGAAATCAATGGTAACGGAAATCTATGGTTTCCGTTTGTATTCCGTTCATGGGTTCCCGACGGAAAGCTCCCACGGAACCCATGAACGGAGACCCGACGCAGATGTGAACGAAGCCTTACAATATCAAAATGTAACATCACAAAACAATTCCCAGCTGCAGACAGAGAGCAGGACCCGCAGGGTGAGGACGCAGTGACCTTCCTGCATTCTAAGGTCACAGACCGATATTCTGCTCATAAAGGAGAATTTCTCACCCGTTGTCCCCTAACTTTTTCCTATGAAACTTTTTCCATTTAATATAATCTACCGGAAGATTAGAAGACCCGGACCAATCAGCGCCAGCACCCAACAGTCCTATTAGAATAACGTCCGGGATTACAGTCAAGGTCATGCAGGTAAACAAAGCCTGGGCTACACATTGAGCCGTGCCATGTGATGTTGTACCCCATAGATGAGTGGCACAATGCGCCCGTGTATCAAAGCTCCTGCAGGAAACTGAGGGACAATATATGTAAATTTGGGGGTTGTGCAACATCTTGATTGACTTTTCTGTAAAAAAAAAAAAAAAAAAAAAAAAAAAAAAAGAGTGAAAAGTTGAAAATCTGCACTAGTCTCTGGCACGAAAACTGTACCATGGCACCAAAGCTGGGCATGAAATCTTCAGAGTGGCCTCTAACCTGGGCATAAAACCCACACATAACCCTAGTTCCAGGAACAAAACCTGCACCAGTCAGGCATGAACCCCACAACATAGCAGAGTTGGGCATAACCCCACACCCTGGCACCAGAGCCAGATGTATTTGCACACAGTGCCAAGGAGCTGAGCAAAAATAAAAATAAAAAAACCATCATGGCAAAGGAACAGTACACGGGTCATTGCAGGTAGACACCTGCACACATAGCTGGCCTCTTATACATTTCAAGGACACCTACATACGCACGTATACGTATAAAACAAGCAGAAGAGCAATCACCTGACTGGCAGAGCGCTAGGACGCCGCGCATACACGGGCAGCAGGCGCGCGCCTTGGCGCAGAACAAGCCGGGCACCAGCCAGTAGAGCCGCCATGTTGATCAGAACGCACGCCGGCCAAGGGCAGTGGGAACACGTGACAGCGTAATACTGTCAATAACCGGGAAAGGGGTGGCATGACGTCATGGCGGAGCGATCTCGGTTGCGACAAGTCGATTAGAGAGTAAGAACGGAGCAGGAGGGAAGCGATGTTGTAGTGTGTTATACCGGGATGTATTCTGAGGTTGTCTGCATGTTTGTTATAGACAAGACTGTAGTGTAAAAAGTGTATACCCCTCTGTAGTCTGCTGTGTGGTGGTACAGTCGAGCCGGAAAAGGCCAACCATGAGATATTCCTGTGTTGTAGCAATATTGGTAATACGTATTTTCCAGCTGTTCTCAACTTCCCATGACTGGACTAGATCCCAGGGATATTTTGATAAGAATGTCTGTGTGAAAAGGAAACTGCGACGATTGAAGAAAAATAATAAACTTTATTAACAATGTCTTAAGTCTAACAATTATGAAAAATTCGTTATACCTCTGGTTATTTTAATTTCCCTATAATGAACCCCATATATTGGGTGTATTCATTACCTCTGTACTGTGACATCACTGTTTATTATCTCTGTACTGTGACATCACTGTGTGTGTATTATACCAGTACTGTGACATCACTGTGTGTATTATACCTGTACTGTGACATCACTGTGTGTATTATACCTGTACTGTGACATCACTGCATTTATTAACCCTGTACTGTGATATCCCTGTTTAGTTTACCTGTACTGTGACATCACTGTTTGTTATTCCTCTACTGTGACATCACTGTGTTTATTATCTCTGTACTGTGACATCACTGTGTGTATTATCCGTGTGCTGTGACATCACTGTGTGTATTATCCTTGTACTGTGACATTGCTGTGTTTATCATCTCTACTGTGACATCACCGTGCTTATTATATCTGTATTGTGACATCATTGTGTTTTATTTTACCTCTGATGTGACATCACTGTGTTTATTATCCCTGTACTGTGACATCATTCTGTTTATTTTACCTCTGATGTGACTGTTAGGGATCTGCCAGGTACTACATCTAGGTATACTCCTGGGATTAATCAATCCACACCTGAGGCCAGACCTGTTCGACTGACACCATCTCCCACCAACCAAGGTGGCAGGCTCAGGAGTGGGAGAGCCTATCGCGGCCTGGTCAGTCGGAGTTAGCTCCGCCCCCTGTCCTTTATTACCTGCCTTGTTCTCCTCCTCAGTGCTTGTAATTCTTCTGGATTCCTGGCCCCACTGCTGCTTGCTCCAGCCTGCTTCTACCGTGCTTCTGCCTTGCTGCTGTTCTGCTTAACCCGCTTTGCTTTGCCTCCGGCTTGCTTCCTCCTCCGTGCTCACTTGGGTATACTCCACTTCATCCTGGTCCTGACAACTCGTTCGCCGCTCCGTTTCCTCGTGGCGTTCCGTGGGCTACTGCCCCTTCCCTTGCGTGATCCCTGTTTGTTCTCCCGTGCACTTAGACAGCGTAGGGACCGCCGCCCAGTTGTACCCCGTCACCTAGGGCGGATCGTTGCAAGTAGGCAGGGACAGGGCGGTGGGTAGATTAGGGCTCACTTTCCCTTCACCTCCTTCCTGCCATTACAGTGACATCACTGTGTGTATTATCTCTGTACTGTGACATCACTGTGTTTATTATCTTTGTATTGTGACATCACTGTTTGTTATCCCTGTACTGTGACAGCACTGTGTTTATTATCTCTGTACTGTGACATCACTGTGTTTATTATCCCTGTACTGTGACATCACTGTGTTTATTATCTCTGTACTGTGACATCACTGTGTTTATTATCCCTGTACTGTGACATCACTGTGTTTATTATCTCTGTACTGTGACATCACTGTGTTTATTATCCCTGTACTGTGACATCACTGTGTTTATTACTCTGTACTGTTCCGTCTCTGTGTTTATTACAATTACAATATAATGTTATTTAACCCGCACGGTGAATTCAACAAAAAAATTGAATAAAAAGTGACAAAAAAATCGCAATTACCCCACAATGGTACCAATAAAAACTCCAGCTCGTCCCACAGAAAATAAGCCGCCACACCACTAAATCGACAGAAAAATAAAAACGTTTTGGCTCTCAGAAAATTGCGACACAAAATTAATTTTTTAACAAATAGTTTTTTCTTACAAAAGTGGTAACACTTAAATGAAAATATAAGTTTGGTATCGCCATAATCATAGCAACCCGTAGAATAAAGTGAACATGTAGTCTTTGCCACCTGATAGACGCTATAAAAACGAAACCCCCCAAAAAATATCGCAATCGCTGTTTTTTGCCCATTTTACCCCTCAAATATTTTGCTTTTTAGTTCCCAGTACATTATGTGGTACATTAAATGGTGCCATAAAAAAACTACAACTTGTTCCGCAAAAAAGCAAGCCCTCATACGGCTATGTAGACGAAAAAATAAATAAATTGTGGCTTTTGGATGGGAGGAAGGAAAAAACGAAAATTAAAAAATGAAAATTGTCCGTGTCATTAAAGGGAATGTGTTGCCAGCAAAACATGTTTGTTTGTTTTTTTTAGTTAAACAATTAGTGTGTAGGTGATTAAACATTGCTCTAATTTTTTTTTTTTTGTTTTCACGAGTCAGGAAATATTATAAATTGGATTCAATTTATAATATTTCCCAGCACTGGTCACTAGATGGAGCCATTCCCAAAATTGCAGCATTGCATGTGGTAAAGCAACCACATTGCTTTATGCTGCAAAATTGGGTAAAAATCCCTCGCTCTAGTGAGCTCTCAGAATCCCCCCTCCTTTATCCTGGCTAGTGCCGGGAGAAACGAGGGGTTTGAACGGTCTAACCTCCTACACTGTGTGTCGCCATTTTTTGAGCTAACACACAGTGTAGTAGGTTTACATACAGTAGTAAACACACACTGAAACACGAAGATACATAGAAATAACTTACCTGCTCCAGTCGCCGCCGCTCCCTCCGGTCCATCCGCTCCGTCTGCTGCCGCTGCTCCATGTGCACAAGTCCGGAAGCCGCGACCGGAAGTAGTAATCTTACTGTCCGGCCGCGACTTCCGGTCCACAGTAAAATGGCGCCGGACAGCGCGCATTTCAAATTGAACTGTGTGGGGGCGGTGCATGCACAGCGGCGTACACGATAGTGGATGGAACGGGCCCCGTTCGCAGTCCCTATGGGACTGGAGCTGCCGTATTCCATGTCTGTATGTGTCGTCAATCGACACATACAGAAATGGAAAAAAAAATGGCAGCCCCCATAGGGAAGAAAAAGTGTAAAAATAAAAAAAAGTAACACACAAACACACAAATGAATCCAAACGTTTTTAATAAAGCACTAACATCTTTAACATATTAAAAAAAAAATTTGGGTGACACTGTTCCTTTAAGGGTTTAAACATGTTCTTTGACATCACTGTGTTATCTCTCTACTTTGACATCACTGTGTTTATTTTTTTTATAAAACAATTTTTATTGAATTTTTTCAACAGTAATAAACAGAAACAGATGCATGACATTGCATTGGACATTACATGTGAGTTATTCAACTGATCGTCAATACAAAATTGTACAGAACTGGCAGACGAATTTGACAAAAATCATGCTTAGCTAACATTGTTATCAACCTTTAACCCCTTGAAACTCCCCCCTCCCCCCTGACATCCTATATATGTATGTTTCTAATATTAAATTGTAGAATGTTCATGTAACCGAACCGTACCTGAACAGGAAGGTGGGTCCCTATCACTCCCTAGCGCCTAACTGAATCACCTTTTCAGCACTCCTAATATTCCTGCCACATCTCTCGTCAGGTACCATGAGGTATAATAGAACGGTGTCATCAGATCCTTTATTTCGTCGGTATGGAAATGTTTACATATAAAAACTTTCCATTTCTTAAAAAATTTTGATGATCCAGATTCCGCTGTTCCTTCAATATCTAGCCGATCCATATATACATATTTTTTCAACTGAGAAATTACCTCTAGGCCTGACGGTAGCTGTGGTTTAAGCCAGAGGGCGAGCAAGGACCTCTTGGCTACCAGAATAAAGGCATGAAGTGCGTCAGGAATATGTTGAGTATCAGGAAAGGCATGAAATAAAAGAGGTAATGGCTCCACCGCGACCGCCTTCCCCCATGTATCCCTGATTATCCCAGAAATCTCGTTCCAATATGTAAATAATTTGGGGCAAGTCCACAAACCATGAAATAAATTTGTTTTGGGTGCATGGCATCGTGGGCACGCTATTTGTCTATCCGGACAGTTAGGGTGTGGGGGAATATCAAAACCGTAAATGGCCCTGTGGATGAACTTAAAATGCGTCTCCCTCCATCTTTCACAGACAACTGCTTTACGCACCTTTGCCCACCCTCCCAAAATCTGCTGGGTAAGATCTTGCTGGATAAGCTCTCTACTCCACATTTTAAACATTGTGGCAGTGGTAGCTTTATCGAGTGATTCTCTCAGTGTACTGTACAAAAAAGATAAAGAGGATTTAGATGGGGGAGACACTATCAAGTCATCCAAGAAGTTCTTAGGGCATTCTGGGGCTATATTATGCAGTTTTGACCTTAAAAAGGACATTATTTGGCAATAGGCTAGGTGATGCCTTGTGGAAAGGTTGTTTACAGCTTGCAACTCTTGAAATGTCATATATCTATTTTCAGTAGAGTGCAAGAGATGATTAAGCTTGAAGATCCCCAACGATTTAATTTCCCTGAAATGCGGGTTCTCCCTCCCCTGTGGAAACTCCGGATGCCCCCATAAATGCATATGCTTAGAAACGTGTTGAGGGAGGCCAAAAAGTGCTCTAATAGATTTCCAAGCCATAATGGTATCCCTAAATAATATACGATGTTTGATTTCTGGTGGTATGTTCCCAATTGAGACCTGTATTAGCGATGACAAATGTAGTGGAGCCACCACCCCCTCCTCAAGTGCGTAATTAGAATAAAAGTTTGACCCTTGTAGCCAGTCAAGGCCATGACGAGCCAAACATGCCAAATTATAGCTACGAAGATCCGGGATATTGACACCCCCACCTTCTTTGCGTGTCATAAGTTTCTTTAAGGCTATTCTCGGGCGTTTCTTATTCCATATGTAGACGAAGAACATGGAATTTAATGTCTTGATATCAGTGTGTTTTAATAGAAGAGGAATTGTCTGTAGGGAATAAAGCAATCTCGGGAAGCTTACCATTTTCAAAAGATGGCATCTCCCCATGAAGGAGAGAGGCAGATGCTGCCATCGTTGAAGGTCTTGTTTAATTTTATTTATAACCGCCGGATAATTGAGGTTATATATTGTGTCCGGTGTGCGACCTATGTTTATCCCTAGGTATTTAATGGAGGACCTAGCTATAGTAACCGGTATACTCAAAGAAGGTTTAAAGTGTGCTGCGCCGTTACTGGTCAAGTGTAGTAATTCACATTTTGTGACATTTACTTTAAAGCCGGAGTGGCTCTCAAATTTTTTAATAAGCTCAAAGACGTGGGGAAGATCGTGATGCGGGTCTGATAGGAATATCAAGACATCATCTGCAAAGTATGTTGCCTTAATTGTTTCCGTGCCCACCCTGATCCCCTTTACACTTTCGTCAGCCTCCATTGTGCGAATAAAGGGTTCCAATGCGAGATTAAAAAGGAGGGGGGAGAGAGGGCAGCCTTGACGTGTCCCTCTATATAATGGGATGGTGGAAGAAAGAAATCCTGGAGTGTATACTTTTGCGGAGGGGGCCGAGTATAAGGCTCCAATAAAAGATCGAAAGGGTCCTGAAATACCCATAGAGTCCATTGTACCTCCCAACCAATCCCAATCAACCATATCGAATGCTTTTTCAGCATCTATAGTAAGGATAGCTGGGTTTGGGTGAGCAGACGGATTAACTTTAACATCATCTAGTACAGTTAGTATTTTCCTGATATTGGATACCGCGGAGCGGCCTTTTACAAAGCCGACTTGGCTTGGTGAAATTATTCTAGGTAATATAGTGGCTAATCTATCTGCCATAAGTTTAGATATTAGTTTTAAGTCCGAGTTGATTAAGGAAATCGGGCGGTATGAGGAAGCTAATTTTGGGTCCTTTCCTGGCTTAGGGAGGACCTTTATGTATGCGACATTGGAGGCTGCCGGAATGGTTTGTCCTGATAAATATCCATTATATAATTGAAGTAAACACGGGGTGATTTGATCCCTCAGAACCTTGAAGTATTCACTGGCGTATCCGTCGGGGCCTGGGGCTTTCTGCATTTTCATTGAATTTATACAGGATTTCAACTCTACTTCTGTAATTGGAGAATTCAGGAATGTCCGTTCCTCCTCTGTAAGTTTGGGAAGTTGTAGGGAGTCTAAGACCGTAGGGAGCGAGGTGGGAGTATATGTTCTTTTTGTATACAAATCCTCATAAAATTGCTTTAAGATGGAATTAACTTGTTTAGGGTGTGACTGCAAAGTTCCCCATTTATCCTTCAATGTGGTAATATGGAATTGTGGTCCCAAAGGTTTGGACAGACGTGCCAACAACCTCCCCGCCTTGTTTCCGTATCGAAACAGCTTCGCTTCAAAAGCGGACCGTTTCATCTTTTCCCCTTTATCTAACCACAATTAATATTCCCCCTTTGCTTTCTGCCATTCTTCTTTGTTTGAGGGTGTTGGCATTGCTTGGAAACGTGTGTAAGTCTGCCTTAAAGCCAGGCCATACTCCTCAATTTTCAATTTAGTCTGGTTTTTAAGTTTTGTAACATACGCTATTAGTTGCCCTCTCATGACTGCTTTGGAGGTGTCCCAGAATAGCTGGGGATCCTGTGAGTGAGCTCCATTGGTATCCTCAAAATCCAACCACCAACCTTTAAGTAAAGATTGGAACGATTCATCAGATGCCAAGTTACTGGGGAAGCGCCACAGGATGTCCGAGCCCTTCGGAAAGCAATCATGTATTTCTAGCACTACCGGAGAATGATCTGATATAACCATGGGTTCGATGACACTCTGGTGCACCCGCTGAAGGAGCGGCGTCGACACCAAAGTGTAATCGATGCGTGACCATGATTGTTGGGCATGTGAATAATGCGAGTATTCTCTGCCATCAGGATGATGCAGACGCCAGGGATCATGTAAACCCGTGTCTGAAAGGAATGTGTGTAAGACAGTTTCTCTATCTAGATCCTTGTGAAGAAACGGTTTATGGGGATTACTCCTATCCTCCGCAGGTTGTAAGACTACATTCAAGTCTCCCCCCAGAAGTTTGGAGGGTGTCGTATCAACTGCCATAACTCCGTTTAGCGTCTTGAAAAAGTGAGGACTACGTACATTAGGCCCATATACATTATATATGCTAATGGAATCTTCTGAACCCGTGAGGTGTATATTCACCCATCTCCCTGCTGAATCAGCTGTAGAGCCCGTGACTGAATAGGGGAGGTTCTTACCAAGGAGTATCAGAACTCCCGCCTTAGAGTGCTGGGCGGGGGATCCGTACACCTGGCCCACCCACAGTTTTTGCATACGGTGGTAGTCTAACTCCGTTAGATGAGTTTCTTGCAGTAGCGCAATGTCGGTCTTTAGCCTTTTGAGATGGCGTAGTACCATCATGCGCTTATGGGGTGACCTGAGTCCCTTAACGTTCCATGAAACGATTCTCATAAACGGATGATATAGTTAGTTTATCAATGTGGATGTCTAACTGCCCCCCTCCCCTTCCCAACCCCGCCTGCAAACCCAAATACATAACCAACAACAGATAACTATCACACCATGGTCCTTGCTGTACCAATGCAACATCCACGTATATGTGACATGCGACTTCACTTTTTTCCCACATGTAATAGCACTTCTTATCTTAACTTCACCGTAACGAATGGTGCTGGACTGGTCATATCATTATAGGATCGAGCACGAAAGATATAAACAAAGGGTGGTCTATCTTGCATACATCATCTAGTTGTGCAAAGCGATCAGGAAACAATGCATATATTTCAAGTACAAATATCTAAAAGCACTGAGCAATATATTCCCATATGTGTGAAAGGATATATCTCATAGGAGACGCGAGTACTCCTGCATTACTGAGCCTCTGGATATGGGAGTTCATCAAGTGTGACTTTGCTGAAGATTCCTGTTCCTCTGCGGTTTAGGAGCTGAGAAAGAAAAGCCATCTGATGAAGATCTGTCCTCCTTGGATAATTCTCGTGGTTCACCTATTGGCTTATGCGTAGGAGAAGGGCGATCAGGCGGTAAGGATTTCAAAATGGCATCCGCCGCTTCCGGTGTAGAAAAGGTATCATAGGATCCATCCGTATTCGCGACCTTGAGAACTGCCGGGTACAATAATGCAAACTTGACATGGCGTTTGTATAATGCCGAGCAGACTTGTGAAAATGCTCGACGCCTTTTCGTGACTTCCGCTGAGAAGTCGCCAAAAATCAAAATGCGGTGTCCTTTATAATCCAGAACATCGCGTCTACTTTTAACCCCTTAAGGACGCAGCCTAGTTTTGGCCTTAAGGCTCAGAGCCCATTTTTCAAATCTGACATATTTCACTTTATGTGGTAATAACGTCGGAATGCTTAAACCTATCAAAGCGATTCTGAGATTGTTTTCTCGTGACACATTGGGCTTCATGTTCGTGGTAAAATTTGGTCGATATATTCAGTGTTTATTGGTGAAAAATTGCAAAATTTAGTGAAAATTTGGAAAAAATAGCATTTTTCAGAATTTTAATGCATCTGCTTGTAAAACAGACGGTTATACCACCCAAAATAGTTACTAGTTCACATTTCCCATATGTCTACTTTAGATTGGCATCGTTTTTTGAACATTCTTTTATTTTTCTTGGACGTTACAAGGCTTAGAACCTAAACAGCAATTTCTCATATTTTTAAGAAAATTTCAAAATCCTTTTTTTTAAGGTACCTCTTGAGTTCTGAAGAGGCTTTGAGGGGCCTATGTATTACAAACCCTGATAAAACACCCCATTTTAAAAACTAGACCCCTCAAAGTATTCAAAACAGCATTTAGAAAGTTTTTTAACCCTTCAGGCATTTCACAAGAATTAAAGCAAAGTGGAGGTGAAATTTGCAAATTTCATTTTTCTTGCTGAATTTCAATTTTATTCATTTTTTTTCTGTAACACAGAAGATTTTACCAGAGAAACACTACTAAATATGTATTGTCCAGATTCTGCAGTTTTTAGAAATGTCCCACATGTGGCTCTACTGCGCTCGTGGACTAAAACACAAGCCCTAGAAGCAAAGAAGCACCTAGTGCATTTTGAGTCCTCTTTTTTTATTAGAATATATTTTAGGCAGCATGCCAGGTTTGAAGAGGTGTTGAGGTGCCAAAACAGTAGGAATCCCAGAATAGTGACCCCATTTTGGAAACTACACCCCTCAAGGAATTCATTTATGGTTGTTGTTACCATTTTGACCGCACAGTTTTTTCACAGCACCTATTTGAATTGGGCTGTGAAATTAAAAAAATGTCATTTTTTCCAATAAGATGTCATTTGTGATCAAAATGTATTATTTTCACAGGGAACAAAATACCCCATTTTGTTGCCCAATTTGTCCTTAGTGCGGCAATACCCCATTTGTGGTGATAAACTGCCGTTTGGGCCCATGGGAGGGCTCAGAATGAAAGGAGCGCTATGTGTTTGTTGGAGTTCAGATTTTGCTGGATTGGTTTTCGGGTGCCATGTTGCATTTGCAGAGCCCCAGAGGTATCAAAGCAATGGAAACCCACAGAAGTGACCCCATTTTGGAAACTACACCCCTCAAGGAATTCAAATATGGTTGTTGTTACAATTTTGACTGCACAGTTTTTTCACAGCACCTATTTGAATTGGGCTGTGAAATTAAAAAAATGTCATTTTTTCCAATAAGATGTCATTTGTGATCAAAATGTATTATTTTCACAGGGAACAAAATACCCCATTTTGTTGCCCAATTTCTCCTGAGTGCAGCAATACCCCATTTGTGGCGATAAACTGCAGTTTGGGCCCATGGGAGGCCTCAGAAGTGAAGTAGCGCTGTGTGTTCTTTGGAGTGCAGATTTTGCTGGTTTGGTTTTCGGGTGCCATCTCGCATTTGCAGAGCCCCAGAGGTATCAAAGCAATGGAAACCCACTAGAACTGACCCCATTTTGGAAACTACATCCCTCAAGGAATTCATTTATGGGTGTTGTGACCATTTAGACCCCATAGTTTCTTCACAGAACTTATTTGAATTGGGCTGGGAATTAAAAAAAATAATATTTTTTCCAATAATATGTCGTTTTAGCTCAAAAATTCTTATTGTCTCCATAAATAAAATACTACATTTTGTTGCCCAATTTGTCCTGAGTGCGGCAATACCCCATTTGTGACGATAAACTGCTGTTTGGGCCCATGGGAGGGCTCAGAAGGAAAGGAGCGCTATGTGTTTGTTGGAGTACAGATTTTGCTGGTTTGGTTTTCGGGTGCCATGTCGCATTTGCAGAGCCCCATAGGTATCAAAGCAATGGAAACCCACCAGAAGTGACCCCATTTTGGAAACTACACCCCTCAAGGAATTCATTTATGGGTGTTGTGACCATTTTGACCCCATAGTTTTTTCACAGAACTTATTTGAATTGGGCTTGGAATTAAAACAAAATTAATTTTTTCCAATAATATGTAGTTTTGGCTGAAAATTTCTTATTTTCACAAGAAATAAAATACCCCATTCTGTTGCGCAATTTGTCCTGAGTGCAGCAATACCCCATTTGTGGTGATAAACTGCCGTTTGGGCCCATGGGAGGGCTCAGAACGAAAGGACCACCATTTGGCCTACTGGGGATTTTCTCGTGCAAAGTCATGTGTGCAGAAGCCCCAGTACAGTTGAAACCCGCAAGAAGTCACCCCGTTTTAAAAACTACACCCTTAAGGCATTCATCTAGAGGTGTAGTGAGCATTTTGACCGGAGAGATACACCCCATAAACTGTAATGTGGGTTCTCCCGGGTATGGCTATACCCTCAATGTGGCTGTTATCAGCTGCTTGGGCACACAGCAGGGCTCAGAAGGGAAAGATAAGGGGGGATAAGCTGTGCGGAGTGCATCAGGGTAAGTAGAATTGGGGTAAATTATAAAACAAGGGATGTATGATAAATGTTAAAACACTCTTTCATACAGAGCTTTGGTTTTTCGGGACACGCGTTACATTGATATATTGTGTCCTCCCTTATACCCCTCTTATAGCAGACTTTGCACCTCTTTTGACTTTTTCCCTTCTTGCCAGTTTGGGGAACTTCTCCTGGAAAGTGTTGCCCTGGTACGATGCGTGTGGCCTCGCTTCCAGAAGTACTGGGTGTCCCCCCGTTCCTGGTCCCTAAAGATTAGGTTCTTGATAATCACCTCTTGAAATTCCAGGAAAGTTCCCCTCTGGCCTGTACATCGACGTAGCACGTACACATTGTACAATGCCATCTGTATGATGTGCCCGGCCAGCTTCTTATACCACACCGCATGGCGCTGTAGGGCTTCGGGACTTGATCTGACAAGTCCACCCCTCCCATGTACCTATTGTAGTACAGGATGCAGTCTGGTACCTCGTACAGGTACATGGGTACTGGTGTGACATCTCTCTTGTCCTTGTACTTGACACACAATATGTTGCTGCTAGAATGTGCCCTGCGCTCACCCCTTCTTGTTTGCCCTGCAGAGTCTTAGGGAGGCCTCTCAGATTTCTTCTAGCAGTGCCGCATGCCACAGGACTGGAAGCGAGGCAGTTGAAGAGTGGGACGCCGGTATAAAAATTATCCAGGTAGAGGTGGTAACCCTGGTCCAGCAGTGGGTGTACCAAATCCCACACAATTTTTGCATTAACTCCCAGTAAGGGGGGCATTCTGGGGGCTGAGCACTGGTGTCCTTCCCTTCATATATCCTAAACCTGTATGTATACCCTGATGCACTCTCGCACAGCTCATACATCTTCACGCCATACCTTGCCCTCTTACCCGGCAGGTACTCGCGGAATTGAACCCTCCCTTTAAAATCCACCAAGGACTCATTAATAGAAATACACTTCTTGGGGGTGTATGCTTGGGAAAACCGGGCACTGAAACGGTCTAATAGGGGTCTCCGTTTATACAAACGGTCAAAACTGGGGTTATCTCGGGGTGGGCACGGCTCATTATCAGTATGATGTAAGAAGCCAAGTATTGCCTGATTTTTTATTTTTTTTTAGGTTACAGTTAAGTTCTGAAGTTGCTTTGATGGACCTATATATTAGAAACCCCTATCAAACACCCCATTTTAGAAACTAGACCCCTCAAAGTATTCACAACAGCATTTAGAAAGTTTATGAACCCTTTAGGTGTTTCACAGGAATTTAGAGCAAAGTAGAGGTGAAATAAAAAAAAAATTTTTGTCAGAAAGTCCTCTTTATACCATTTTTTTTATAACACAAAAGGTTTTACCAGAGAAACGCAACTTAATACGTATCGCCCAGATTCTGCAGTTTTGAGAAATATCCCACATGTGGCCCTCGGGCGGTAATGGACTGAAGCACCGGCCTCCGAAGCAAAGGAGCGCCTAGTGGATTTTGAGGCATCCTTTTTATTAGGCACCATGTCCGCTTTGAAGAGGTCTTGTGGTGCCAAAACAGTGGAAACCCCCCAAAAGTGACCCCATTTTGAAAACTAGACCCCTTGAGGAATTCATTGTAGTTTTCTTGGGGTGCATGCGGCTTTTTGATCAGTTTTTATTCTATTTTTAGGTGGCGTGGTGACTAAAAAACAGCAATCCTACTATTGTTTTTTTAATCTATTTTTTTTACAGCGTGCACCGTGCGCTATAAATGACACATTCACTTTATTCTGCGGGGCGATACGATTACGGCGATAGCAGATGTTTATAGGTTTTTTTTATGTCTTATGGCGTTTGCACAATAAAATACGTTTTGTAAACAATCATTCACTTTTTGTGTTCCTTATTCTAAGAGCCATAACGTTTTTATTTTTCAATCAATAAAGCCGTGCGAGGACTTATTTTTTGCGTAACGAACTGTATTTTCCATCAGTACCATTTTTAGGGACATGCGACTTTTTGATCTCTTTTTATTCCATTTTTTGGGAGGTGAAGTGACCAAACAATTGTTATTGTGGTACGGTTTATTATTATTTTCTTTTACGGCGTTCACCGCGCGTGATAAATAACGAAATAATTTTGTAGTTCAGGCCGTTACGGACGCGGCGATACCAATTATGTATAGTTTATTTGTTTGTTTATATATTTTTATTAATAATAAAGGACTGATAAGGGAAAAGGGGGGATTTTTACTTTTAATACTTTTAAAACTTTTATTTTCTTATTTTTACACATCTTTTTTTAACTTTTTTTTAACTTTATTACTTTGTCCCATTAGGGGACTTGAGGGCAGGAGGCCCTGATCGCTATTCTAATACACTGCACTACATGCGTAGTGCAGTGTATTAGAACTGTCAGCTACTCACTGACAGCAAGCATAGTGGGTCCTGACGTTGTCAGGACCCACTAGGCTTCCGTCGATGGCAGAGCCGGACGCCATTGTTTGGTGTCCGGTTGCCATAGCCACCATCGCCAGCCGCTATCGCGTAGCAGGCTGGCGATTGTAGCTTAACCCCTAAAAAGCCGTGATCACTATTGAACACGGCTTTTAAGGGGTTAATCAGCGGGGACACAGCGATCGGTCCCCGCTGTAGGAGCTGTGACAGCTGCTGAACAAGACAGCAGCTGTCACAGCTCCTGTATGTGTCGGGAGGACGGCCGAAATGGCCGTTATCCCCGCGACGTAATAATCCGTCGCTGAGCGCTAACGATACAGTTAGCGCGACGGATTATTACGTCGCTGAGCGCGAAGGGGTTAAAGGCCTTCAGCACTGCCATTCTGTCTGAATAGTCTAAGTACTTGACTATGACTTGGCGCGGGCGAGGTCTCGTCTCCCACTGTGTTTATTATCTCTGTACTGTGACATCACTGTGTTTATTATCTCTGTACTGTGACCTCACTGTGGTTTATTATTCCTGTACTGTGACATCACTGTGTTTATTATCTCTGTACTGTGACATCACTGTGTTTATTATCTCTGTACTGTGACATCACTGTGTTTATTATCTCTGTACTGTGACATCACTGTGTTTATTATTCCTGTACTGTGACATCACTGTGTTTATTATCTCTGTACTGTGACATCACTGTGTTTATTATCTCTGTACTGTGACATCACTGTGTTTATTATCTCTGTACTGTGACATCACTGTGTTTATTATCTCTGTACTGTGACATCACTGTGTTTATTATCTCTGTACTGTGACATCACTGTGGTTTATTATTCCTGTACTGTGACATCACTGTGTTTATTATCTCTGTACTGTGACATCACTGTGGTTTATTATTCCTGTACTGTGACATCACTGTGTTTATTATCTCAGTACTGTGACATCACTGTGTTTATTATCTCTGTACTGTGACATCACTGTATTATTATTTTTTTCACAAGTCAGGAAATATTCTAAATTAGATTCTAATTTATAACATTTCCATGCGCTGGCCACTAGAGGGAGCAGTTCCCAAAATTGCAGCATGGTCACTGTGGTAAATCAACCTCATTGATGTATGCTGCAAATTTGGGGTGGACACACTCTCCTCACACAATCCCCCCTGGTGCCAGGAGAAGGAAGGGTTTGAATGTCTTCAAACCTCCTACACTGTGTGCCGCCATTTTCTGAGCGACTGCACAGTGTAGGAGGATTAGATACAGGGCTCAGCAGACAGTAATACATGAACATAATACACACGAACATAATACATACAAACATAAATTACCTGCACCTGCCTTGCGCCTCCGCTGGTCTACGCTTCTCTGCCTTGCGCCTCGCTTCGTTGAACATATGGCCGGAAGCCGCGGCCGGAAGTCGTCATCTTACTGTCCGGCAGCGGCTTCCGGTCCACATGAAAATAGCGCCGGATTTCGGCTCCCGTTCACATTCTCTATGGGGTTGTATGTGCCGTATTCCATCTCTGTTTGTGTCGTTAATCGACACATACAGAGATGAAAAAAAAATGGCAGCCCCCATAGGGTAGTAAAAGTCAGAAAACATAAAAAAGTAAAACATGAGAACACAATGAAATAAAATTTTTGAAAATATTACATTAAAAGCAATATGATAAATAATAATAATTAATGACCCCTTCCCTTTAAGGTGTGGTATGAATTTATTTTGGTGTGTGCTCAATGGGTTGTAGCAGTGCAGCTACTGGACAGGGCAGAAACTCTTTTTAAAGAGGCTCTGTCACCAGATTTTGCAACCCCTATCTGCTATTGCAGCAGATCGGCGCTGCAATGTAGATTACAGTAACGTTTTTTATTTTTAAAAAACGAGCATTTTTGGCCAAGTTATGACCATTTTTGTATTTATGCAAATGAGGCTTGCTAAAGTCCAACTGGGCGTGTTTAAAGTAAAAGTCCAACTGGGCGTGTATTATGTGCGTACATCTGGGCGTTTTTACTTCTTTTACTAGCTGGGCGTTCTGACGAGAAGTATCATCCACTTCTCTTCAGAACGCCCAGCTTCTGGCAGTGCAGACACAGCGTGTTCTCGAGAGATCACGCTGTGACGTCACTCACTTCCTGCCCCAGGTCCTGCATCGTGTCAGACGAGCGAGGACACATCGGCACCAGAGGCTACAGATGATTCTGCAGCAGCATCGGCGTTTGCAGGTAAATCGATGTAGCTACTTACCTGCAAACGCTGATGCTGCTGCAGAATCAACTATAGCCTCTGGTGCCGATGTGGCCGACACGATGCAGGACCTGGGGCAGGAAGTGAGTGACGACACAGCGTGATCTCTCGAGAACACGCTGTGTGTCTGAACTGCCAGAAGCTGGGTGTTAACGAACAGAAGTGGATGATGCTGATTCGTCAGCATCATACACTCCCATTCCTAACGCCCAGCTAGTACAAGAAGTAAAAACGCCCCGATGTACGCACATAATACACGCCCAGTTGTACTTTAGCAAGCCTCATTTGCATAAATACAAAAATGGTCATAACTTGGCCAAAAATGCTCGTTTTTTAAAAATAAAAACGTTACCGTAATCTACATTGCAGCGCCGATCTGCTGCAATAGCAGATAGGGGTTGCAAAATTTGGTGACAGAGCCTCTTTAAGCAACCACAGATTGCAGCTGTCGCATGGGATGAAACGTCATATCTGGAGGCCAGGATGCAGGATGTCAGGGGGTAAGTAGGAAACTTTTTTTTTTCATGTGCAGTTTTCCGCAACCGACATTCTGGCTGAAAAACTGCACCACAATTTGGATAGTTTTTTTGTGAGATTCCGGCAAGTGAAACCAAATCTCGCGAGATTACGGAGCTAAACGAGATTTGGTTTCACTTGCCGGAATCTCACAAAAAAAGAGTCAGAAGTGTCAGGATTCTGAGTACACATGACGTCCAGGCTGGATGGTCATGTGTATTCATTATCAGGACACTAGTAATGTTAGGGTTTGTGTATGTAGCTGCACATAGTGATATATCTATATCGCTAGTGCAGTGTAAATGAATGGAGAGGAGTACATGATGCTGATTGGTCAGCGTCATGCACTCCTCTGTACAACGCCCACTTGGTCGAAAGTAAAAGTACGCCCACTTGGGCATTAAGAAAGCTCATTAGCATAAACCAAAATCGCTCCTAACGTTGTGAAAAAAGATAGTTTTTTAAATAAAAAGAATTACTGTCACCTACATTACAGCGCCCATCTCCTTATATAGGAGACAGGGCACTTATAATGTGGTGACAGAGTCTCTTTAACGTACATCACTGATTTTGAGTCGTTTTTCTCCTTTCCTTACTGAAATTTGGATTGGCATCTCAACAAAAGGGCACAGTAGGCCCCTATCATCAAAGTTTTTTTCTACAGTCCTATTTTCCAAAAATGTTTACAAAAGAAAGTCCTATGAATAAAATCACAATACACACACCCGTTTGGTACCCTCACAAGTGGGGAAAAAACAACAAAATAGCTGGAATTATAATGCTGTTTGTTTCTGACCACATTTAGGGTATGTTCACACGGCCTATTTACGGACGTAAATCGGGCGTTTTTGCCCCGAATTACGCCCGAAAATAGCGCCTCAATAGCGCTGACAAACATCTGCCCATTGAAAGCAATGGGCAGACGTTTGTCTGTTCACACGAGGCGTATATTTACGCGCCGCTGTCAAATGACGGCGCGTAAATAGACGCCCGCGTCAAAGAAGTGACCTGTCACTTCTTTGGCCGTAATTGGAGCCGCTATTCATTGACTCCAATGAATAGCAGCGCTAATTACGGCCGTAATTGACGCGGCGTTCAAGCGCCTGCACATGCCGGTACGGCTGAAATTACGGGGATGTTTTCAGGCTGAAACATCCCCGTAATTTCAGCCGTTACGGACCCCCGCCGTGTGAACATACCCTTAAAGTGTAACTAAACCTTCAACATACTTCTGACATGTCATAGTGACATGTTAGAAGTTTTGATTGGTGGGGGTCCGAGCACTGAGATCCCCACTATTCACTAAAACAAAGCGGAAGAAGCACTCGTGTGAGCACTGAGCCGCTTTTGTTTTTGATCGGCTTTTTTTGGAAAGCCGATCTAGCGGTGTACGGGCTCATAGACTTTCTATTGAGTCCATACACTGCTACAGCGGCTTTCCAAGAAAAGCCGATCAGAAAACAAGCGCTCACCCAAGCGCTTCTGACGCTTCGTTCTAGCGATCGGTGGAGGTCTCAGTGCTCAGATCCCACCGATCAAAACTTCTGACATGTCACTATGACATGTCTGAAGTTTGTTGAATGTTTAGTAATCAGTACTTACAGTATCTAGATAAATAATTATATAAAAAATCAAAATATAAAAAATAGATAAAAATTATATACAAAATAGATAATTGGTGCATGCAGTGTCCAGATAAACAGCACATACAGTGTCCAGATAAAATGTCATATATAATTCAGATAAATAGTGCCTTCCTACAAAACTTCCCACAGACCTTCAGGAATTAGCAGTAAGCGGTCTATGAGCTTGTTGTGTGCATCAGTGGAAATACTCCCATGTTTGACGGGACTAAAGACTAAGGCCAGGTTCCTACGGGTTAAAGAGGCTCTGTCACCAGATTTTGCAGCCCCTATCTGCTATTGCAGCAGATCGGCGCTGCAATGTAGATTACAGTAACGTTTTTATTTTTTAAAAACGAGCATTTTTGGCCAAGTTATGACCATTTTCGTATTTATGCAAATGAGGCTTGCAAAAGTACAACTGGGCGTGTTGAAAAGTAAAAGTACAACTGGGCGTGTATTATGTGCGTACATCAGGGCGTGTTTACTACTTTTACTAGCTGGGCGTTGTGTATAGAACTGTCATCCACTTCTCTTCAGAACGCCCAGCTTCTGGCAGTGCAGCACTGTGACGTCACTCACAGGTCCTGCATCGTGTCAGACGAGCGAGGACACATCGGCACCAGAGGCTACACTTGATTCTGCAGCAGCATCAGCATTTGCAGGTAAGTAGCTACATGGACTTACCTGCAAACGCCGATGCTGCTGCAGAATCATCTGTAGCCTCTGGTGCCGACACGATGCAGGACCTGTGAGTGACGTCACAGTGCTGCACTGCCAGAAGCTGGGCGTTGTGAAGAGAAGTGGATGACACTTCTATACACAACGCCCAGCTAGTAATAGTAGTAAACACGCCCCGATGTACGCACATAATACACGCCCAGTTGTACTTTTACTTTTCAACACGCCCAGTTGTACTTTTGCAAGCCTCATTTGCATAAATACGAAAATGGTCATAACTTGGCCAAAAATGCTCGTTTTTTAAAAATAAAAACGTTACTGTAATCTACATTGCAGCGCCTATCTGCTGCAATAGCAGATAGGGGCTGCAAAATCTGGTGACAGAGCCTCTTTAAGTACACTGCGTAAAAACTGTGCAGCGTATCCGACCTGGAACCCACAGCACCTTCCATCTGAAAACATTGTAGGGTTTTTTCAGACGGAATTCCCGCTGTGGAAAGCAGCGCTTGAAAAAAACATAGATAATTAATCCTCCTTCTCTGCGTGTAGTCCGGCCTCCTACGATGACGTTGCAGGCCATGAGATGCTGCAACCTGTGATTGGCTACAGCGGTCACATGGGATGAAACGTCATCCCAAGAAGCCGGACTGCAGGAAGAAGGAGTGTTCTGTGTAAGTATGATTTTTTTTCCCGGCGTTGCGATTTTTCCCGCATAATTACAAAAGTCGCAACACTTGGCTTTCTGTTGCGGGTTTTGCAACCCCATTGAATTCAATGGGGAAAACCCGCAACAGAAAATCAACTGAACGCAGCATACATTTATATGATGCGGAGTTAAATTTCACACCGCATGTCAATATATTAACGTTTACGCTGTGTTTTTTTTTCAACAGTCTGGGCATGAAATTTTCTAAATCTCATCCACTTTACTGCTACTGTAAATGCTGCGGAATTTCCACACTGAATTCCATTGCGGAAATTCTGCAGCTTTTACGCTACGTGGGAACCCGGCCTAAAACTCATGAGCTCAGATATGCAGAATTACAATACTGCCAGTGATTCAGAGGCTTCAGTGCTGTAAATGAGTGACCTTCTCTAGATATGCCGTGTATGCCAATCTATACCCACATCAATAGGAACAGACATAATGTACTAGAATTATAGATTAAAAAAATAATAATAATTAAAAATTCTGTAAACGTACTGAAATAATTATATTAAAAATGGAAAATAGAACTCTACTACATAAATGTCACAAAAGTTATAAATTAATATGACACCTAAATAAAATATCTTGTCCTGCAGAAAACAAGGTCCCATACAGAATTGGTTTAAGACGGGATCGGTAAATTTTCAGAATAAGACCATAATATAGTGACTGTCAAAGTGTCCAACAACATGAGTGGCCTAAACTAGCAATGTAAATGGGTTTATTATTGTCCTATTGGTTATGAGCATACAACAAAATGGATAATGCGTATAATGTCTACTCAGGTCTGTTTGGTTATGTTGGGTAAAGCAAAGTGGTATTATAATGTTTTTTATTATTTTTTATTAGATTTTTTTTCTTTTTCTAATTCTTCTGTTTTTTTGGGGGGTTATTTCTTATTGTATTATGCTTATTGATTTCATTTGTGACGGATCCGGTGCAAATAGTTTCCGTTTGTCTCCGTTGATCTGTGGGTCTGGGACCAAAATACCACAGGACATCTTCAGAGGTCTTGTGGAGTCCATGCCTGGATGGGTGCGAGCTGTTCGAGGGGCGCAAGGGGACCCTACACAATATGAGGCAGGTAGTTTTAATATTATGGCTGAACGGTATTTTGGCATTGCTAACTGACGTCTTGAAACATAATCCATGGGTCTTTATCCCTTATCGTGTACAGCATAGTATATATTTATCAAGGGTTTTTTTAAATAAAATTCCCGCCACAGGAAATAACAGTGGAAAAACCCCTTTAATAAAAATGATCTGTTCTTCCAATCTAGGTCAGAATAGACCAGAAAATCTGATACTTTGGTTCTCAACTTCCAGATGATCTTGCATTAAAAGAAAATTATGACAAACAATGTAACATGTTTTATGTTACTATTTTATTGTGGGGTGTCATCTTATTTTGGGATGTACCCCCTACTGTAAATGATAAGAATATTAGTAGAAATTACCGTGGAGTTCCGTAACCTCATTAAAGGAGTTTTCCACGTTCTGACAACTGATGACCTATCCACTGGATAGGTCATCAGTACATGATCTGTGGGGGTCTGACACCCGGACCCCACACCGATCAGCTTGTCCGATTCATCCGTGCACCGGATGTACATGCCGGAATCCGTTGGCTCCGGCTAGGGAATAGCGGCCGAGTTGCAGTTCTGCAGCACGGCCGCTATGCTATGTACGGAGCCATCTGCTTCCGGGCTCCGTACATAGCATTAAGTGCCATAACATCCGGTGCCCGCAGGCCACCGGAGCAGCTTATCGGTGCGGGGTCCGGGTGTCGGACCCGCACCGATCATATACTGATGACCTATCCGGTGGTCATCTGTTGTCAGAACGTGGAAACCCCTATAAAGAATGAGGCCACAGGAAAAACGCATTTATTCAAACAAGAGAACTCCGAGGTGATATTGTTCCTTATAAAACACACTTCAGCTGCCACAGAACCTCTTGTTAAAGAGTAAGGGTGAGCTGCTTTATATAAAACTCCCTCATAAGTTATATATTATGTTGCTTTGCGGATACGAAACAGTACTCTATAATCCAAGATGCAGCTGCAGAAGAACCTTTTTTTTTTTTTTTTTTTATAAAATAATTTATTATTGAACATTTTACAAAGGTAAAACATATACAATCAATAATCCCCTAACCCACCCCCTACCTTACAAAAATTTGTGTGTAGAAATTCCTCTTCTCATTTTACCAAAGTAGTTATCGTTATTACAAACGTCAACAAAGTATGACATACATAATTTGGCATGAATTGACATATAACCATTGTGACCGGAGTATCTACACATGGACCCCATATTCCTTCAAACTTAGCGTGTGCTTTTCTTTTATGGTACACTCCGTTTTTCCAGTCTAATGATATTACTTATTTTAGCAATGTATTCTGTAATTGTCGGGACGACGACAACTGTATCCCATGTTGGGTGATTAATTTTCTTGCCTGATATAACATTCTAAGAATGCCTAGGGAAATTCCTTCATTAACTTCACTGTCCTCTAATAGTTCCAATATACAAATCTCAGGGTCTGCTTGAATTAAAATACCATATACTTTATGTATTAAAGTTAAAGGGTAACTAAATGTTCAACAAACTTCTGACGTGTCATGGTGACATGTCAGAAGTTTTGATTGCTGGGGGTCCGAGCACTGGGACCCCCACCAATCTCTAAAGTAGAAGCTGCTGAAGCACTCGTGTGACCACTGAGCCGCTTAGTTTCTGTTTAGACTTTTTCCAGAAAACGATGTAGCGGAGTACGGGCTCAATAGAAAGTCTATGAGTCTGTACACCGCTACATTGGCTTTCCAAAAAAAAGCCGAACAGAAACGAAGCGGCCCAGCGCTCACACAGGTTCATCTGCGGCTTCGTTTTAGCGATTTATGGGGGGTCTCAGTGCTCGGGCCACCACCAATCAAAACTTCTGACATGACACTCTGACATGTCAGAAGTTTGTTGAGCGTTTAGTTACCATTTAATACCTCGTTCCAAAAAGAAGCCAGGAGTGCACATTCCCATATCATACGATACTTCGTATGATTGAGCTCCATCAATGTCACAACTAGAGCATTTTGCATCCCCTCTAAATCCAAACCTGTGCTACCGAACAGGTGTTCTATACACTCTAAAGGATTAATAGCATTTGGGAATACCTCTGAGCCTCACTCAATGATAACCCGGGTGTATTTGCCATAATATCATCCCATTGTTCATCTGTTAAAGGATCTACATTAGAAGAACCATTTTAAAGAGAGATTAAATCATCAGTGGTGGGCGCAGGAATAGGAATTTCCTGCAGAAGCAATCTGTGACATACCTCTTGTGAAGGAAAAGATAACCAGTGCCTATGTTTTGTCACTCATCTCTGTATAATCGTCAGGTTAGGGCATTAGAATGTTTTCATTATACAAATATTATCTACAGACTTGTTAAAGGAATTGTCCAGGTTGGGGTTGGTTTTTCATACTGATGACCTATCCACAGAATAGATCTGTATATGATCGTGGGGGTCTGACACCCAGACCCCGCACCGATTAGCTGTTCAAGCTGTCTGCAGGCATTGGTAGTTATGCAGCGGTCGGTGTCGGGATGCAGATGACTCCAGTCACAGTATAGCGGCGGTGCTGCAGTTCTGCAGCTCTGCTCCTATACAAGTGTATAGGAGCAGAGCTGCAGTAACCCAGCCCGGCCACTATACTGCGACCGGAGCCATCTGCTTCCGGCACTGACCGCTGCATAACAGCCGGAACAGCTGATCAGTGCAGGGTCCGGGTGTCGGACCTGCATCTATCATATAGGATAGGTGATCAGTGTGAAAAACCACCCCCTGTCTGGACAACAGCTTTAAAAGAGATTTCCATCGACGTCTATCATTTACTTTTTTAAAACCAGGGCGAGGACTAGGCCACCATTGTAATGATTAAAATAAAAAAGGAAATGGAGAGCATATATTATAAATAAGAATGATAGGAATTAATGGGGAGCGGTGATTCAAATGAATGATTGTCTATCCAACAGCTGTTATGCTGAACTTCAAGGACGTGGGATGGGTTCTGTAAACCCTGTGTCATGATCTGTGGGTATGTGGACCCACTGGGCTGTATCGACGTAGCAGGATAGCAGCTGGCCAGTCTACCATGTCAATGTATATATATAGTCCAAGCACAAGAGTACCTGTAGTAGTTCAGACAGTAGCAACGGCTAGGCTCAGATGGGATCTTGGCAGCAGACACCAGGTGTGGTATAACACACAACACGACTCCAACTTTCTAAGGCACAGGAACAAGGTAGCATGGGATACAGGATACAGGTAGCAGGTACGGGAACACTGGGAACAGGATACCACTACGGGACCATTTGCAAGACTAACACGGGTAAACACAACAATGCTCAGGCAAGGAATAAAGGGGCAGGGCCCTTCTTATAGTCCAGGGTGATCATGGGCTAATAGATGATTATTTTTATGTGCGAGGGCTGGCCCTTTAAGGCCGGGCACGAGTGTGTGCGCGCACCCCATAGGACACAGCAGAACAGAGCGGAAGTGAGCGCTGGTGTCTCCTAGGGAGGAGATGCGGGCCAGCGCTCAGATCCATGGCTGCGGCCGTCGGGGGAGGGTGAGTAATCCCGACGGTCTGCGCCCGTGGATGCTACACCCTGCCCTAGGCATTAAGAGAACTTGTCCCAACCTGGTCTAAAACGGTCTGAATCCAAAATGTTTATACTCTGGCATCTCTCAGGTCCTGATTAAAGGAGTCTGTCTAAACATTTACTATATATTTCAGATAAGTCTTCGGTTCGGGATCATTTATTAAATTTCCAATTACCAAACATATTCCATTTTCCATCAGCTGAAACGTTTTCATTTTGCAAGACAATGCCGCATTTTCTCTTTTTAACAACTTCAGTTCACATTTCCATCAAATAGCAGCGAGTGCGGAGTGGTTAAGTTTCCGGTTAAACAACATTATAATTATTATTGGAGTACGACAAAGACAGACATATTTGGTCATGAGAAGCTTTTTATCTGCTGCGCAGTGACACGTAACATTACATGTTGTCTTATACTTGATTATTATTATTTTAAATGCATTATTTAAATCATCCTAGTGAAGGGAAGGTAGTCTGCGCTATGCAATTATCTGTCTAAAGCTGACATTTTACAGAGCTTTTAGAAAAAAAGACTTTTATTGTTCTCCAAACAACTTTGCTTTAAAAGTTTTTTTGTTTTTTTTTTTCATTCCTAATTCTGTGGGCTTTTAATAGCATGCTATTATTTATCAGCATTAAGCTTTTATCCATTTTGTTCCAGCTAAATATGGGTATGGGTCCGTAGAGAAATCACTTTGATTTCAATGATTGCACAACCACTAGTAGAAGAGATCCTGGTGTCAGGTTTATTGAATTGTAGAATCTTGTTGCATCCTTTTTGCATTTGTTTTCTCTGCAGATCACCTAAATATAGAACCTGTATAGAACCAGTGTAGTGTATGTAAAATTACCCAGGCATGATAGTTTGTATAGAAAGCCCGTTGTAACCTTACACTGATATCTTGTTTTCAGGTTTTTTAATTTGATTATTCTTTAGAATTTACCACGTGACAGAATATATTGAAGTCATAACCTGTTCTCCAGGGTTAGAAAAACTCTGACAATACATACATGTAGTCTAAATATAAAAAATAACATTCAGCATTCTTGTTTACATGCTGCTATTCAGGGTCGGATTTCATGATGTCCTGTCCAGTACCCTCTGTTGGCACCCCCATATGGTGTACGGTCATACATTGTACAGATAACCATATCATACAGTGCCTAATTATTAGTATTATACGCGTTTCAGACCAGTGGGGTCCTTAATCATGGTCCTGGTCTGAAATGCGTAAGCGTGGTCCCGGGATTTTTTGTTTTAAACACCTTGTTTTAAACATGACCTAATAAACCTTATAACTTTTATCTTGAGTGCTGGATATACCTATACCATACACCACTATTGCCTTGATTACCTGCTGTCGACACAGGACCAGTTTGGGAATATCTACGAGCACCTGCAGTACTTGGATTTATTTATACCAACTTGCATCATTCAAACGCAATGGAAACGCAGTGGATATGTGGTGAGTGAACTTTTTGTAACACTTCCCCTATTTTTTGTACTCTGTTGGCCAAAAAATATAGTGCCAAGTAATAATATCCACGGGATAAGTCATCAGTATATGATCGTGGTGTCCGACACCCGCACCCTGCACCGATCAGCTGTTCTGGCTCCCTCTGGGCGCCGGAAGCTATTTAGAAGTCGGTGCCGGAAACAGAAAGCTCCGATCCCTGTATAGCAGCCGTGCTGGGTTACTGCAGCTCTGCTTCTATTCACTTGAATATGAGCAGAGCCGCAGTACTGCAGTACGGCCGCTATACAGTGTATGAAGCCTTCTGCTTCCGGCGCCCAGAAAGCAGCCGGAACAGCTGATTGGTGCAGGGTCTTGATGTCGGACCCCCACCAATCATATACTACATCCCCGAACCTGAACAACCTCTTTAATGTTAAAGGGGTTGTCCCAAGATTAAATGTTATGCCCTAACCACAGGATAGTTGATAACATGCTGATCGGTGGGGGTTCGACCGCTGGAAACACAAGAACACCCTGCTGTTCCAATCATTTTCTAGGGCACTGCCGGAGTACTCAGATATCTCGGACAGTCCCAAATGGCATGCAGCATATAATTTTATACCTCAAATGTATGGTCATCCACAGATTCCCTTTGCGGTGATTGCCGATTCAGTTACTGGACCCATGATTGCTAGTAGTTGCCCTTATTTAGAGAAAGGGCTGTCCAGGTGGGACAACACTTTTAAAAATAATTTTTTTATACACAAAACTCTTGATACATAAATTGGGTTTATATAAACCTGGTGAACCCCTTATAAGAGCTGAACCACGGATGCCCAAAGTGTCAACCAAACATCCCAAACTAGGAAGGGTGTCCCTATCAAGAAGGGTCCTTCTACATAGTGTGGGCTTCAGGAAAATTAGGTAAGAGGACTCATTTTGGTTCTGATAAATGTGAGGGTTAACAAAGCGAGACGGGATAAACATCATGTCGCTTATATTAGGATTTATGGTGTTTATAATACAAGACCAATAATTAGTTATGTGGGGATTCTTAGAAAAAAAAAATTTCAAGCACATTAAACTATATCAATTGCTGGGTGCAACAATTGTATATATTTATTTCAGAGAGGATGTGGCTAATTGATGAGACATACCTTCTATTAATGAGCATAAATATTAGCATCTAACTACAAGTAAAATGGGCCAAAAAGGATTTAACCGACAAGGAAAATGCAAATATTGTACCTATTAGAAAATGCAAAATTCTCGAAATTGCTAAACTATTGAGGCATGACCACTGCACAATAATAGTCATTTGGGTAACAAAAAACATATTGAGAGGCACAGTAAAACTTAATTGTAGAACACTTAAGGAATAAAACAAAGTGAAGCATCCAGGAACATTTAGCCGCCAGTACAGTCTCCACTACAACCATCATGGAATCAACACAGAAGATTTTCACCTTTAATAATAAGCTAGTTGGACCTTTTCAGGATAGAAAATCAACTCTCAAAACTAGTGGCAATTCTAAAAAACACTTTCAATAGTCGTACAAGAAGAAGTCGGCATCATTCATGAAGACCATATTTATGAAGAGCAATGGTCAATCTCAAGTGCCAAAAAACTCAGATGCTTTCCTGGCCATAGAAGTCCAAGTAATGACTTGTCCCCCTTCCCCACCAATTTAAAAAAACCTGGAGAACTTGCACATTCTTCCTATGTGTGAGATTTATTGTGAGAAACAACACTAAAATCTTAAAACAGGAAGCTTACCTAAGGATCTTCTCAGGGCTCATTCACACGAACGAGAATCTCGTCCGTGTGACGGGAATTAAAACGACGGCCGTCACATGGACCCATGTATTTCAATGGGGCCGTTTACATGACCGTTGCTTCAACGGAGAGTGTGAACGGTTCGTTGAAAAATAGGACATGTCCTATTTTACTGCGTGTCACGCATCCCTCCATAGACTCTAGTCTGTGGGGGATCCATGAAAACGCGTCCCGCACGGGTCCACCTTGGACGTGGGAAACGGCAATTTTTCATGTCCGAGGTGGGCTACGTTCGTGTGAATGTAGCCTTACACGGCCGCATATGGGCTGTGTATATGAGCACTTATCAACGAGACAACTCGTTGATCAGCGCTCACTACTACGATCGCTTGTCCCCATACATCTATCATGTTGGAAGCGCGTCTCCCTGTTTACACAGGGAGATGTGCTGCCAACCCTAATATTTTCAGCTGCATAAATTATACAATCAGCCGATAAACGAGCGTTTGCTCATTCATTAGCTGATTTGTTGCCCTGTTTACATGGGGCAAAAATCGGGAACGAGCGTTCTGTGAATGCTCGTTTGTCCGAGAATTGGCCCATGTAAAAGGGTTTTAAGAGAACTAACTGTTACTGGGCCATAGAATTTTCTTTTTACTGTTTTTTCTTTAATATAATCATTTTATTTATCAATCATTTTATTTAGTATTATGCTACTTACCTCTATCAAAACTGAAAAAGTCATAATTCTTATTGGAATTCACTGGGGATTTACGTATAAGATTGGTTATCTTGATAATGATACAACTTTGAGCTGATTTCGCCTTAGCTCAGCAATTAGAAGCACCAATATGTCAATCATCCACCTCCTGTAGCGTTCTGACATTTGATACCAGGCCATTATCTAAACTAGTATCTTCCTTTAAAACTCCAGAGGTATAATCATCACCAGGAGGTCTTCATTCAAGAAGAATATTTTTCGACTTTATACATTCATCTATTTTCCATTTATCTTGAGAATATTACATCTTTGTAGGTATAATCCTGAAAATTATAGAAAAAACTAAATGATTGTTAAATGTTGCAGTTGTAGAAAATGTGTACATTGTTTTCCTCTGTTATGTTAGAAGGGTCATTGCCACCACCATTATTTTTTTAATTATTTTTTTTAAATACTTTTCGGTCAACACCTATACCATCCATAGATGATTTACTCTATATGGACGTCTCTATGAATGTAAATGTTAGGTATACCATTTCATCAGTGAAAATTACTATTGAGTGCGATCAGTGCAGACATTTACTTGGCCATTGTGGTATAAAAAAGAAGCAAAACAATGACTGAAATACAAATATTTTACTGTTGATGATCGAATTGTACCATGTCTGAACAGCCTATCCAAATGGTTGAAAGCATTGATTTCTGTCAACATGGACAAAACTGAATTCATCATCCACCATCCCATTGAACTCCACTACCAGAATCACAGTTAATGGCTCCACACTTTTCTCCAGTCTCACATGTCTGCTGCCTTAGGATATCCTTTGAATTTTCCCTGTTCTTCAGACCACACATCTAAGCCCTGTAGTATGTTTTCTTATAGCTCTTCGTTGTGTTGTTCCTCTGTTATTCTTCCTAGAAATGTATAAATAAATTGCCAACTGGGCGTTACCAGTTGGAGGTGTGTCTCTACACAATCTAACGCTGTCCAATCAATGCTCACAGTCTCAGATTGTGTAGGGTCATGCCCCCTTTGACAAGGGGAATGGTAACACCCAGTTGTCAATTTATTCATCCATTTTTAGGAGGAATAACAGAGGAATAGCACAATGCAAAGTTCTAAGAAAAGATGCTCCAGAATTGTTGTTTTATGTGGAATACGAGTATTTACTAAAACAGACATGTCAGGAGAGGTGACAGGTCCTCTTTAAAAGAATGTGCAGGGCTTTATTTAGATTTCATACTTTCTTAGCCACATGCTCCCAGAGTAAACCAATTAACTGATCCATGTCATGATAATCACAGCCCAAGTTAAACTTTTATTTTGTGGGTTCTTTTGGTGATTACACTGGCAGCAGAAACCTGTTGGTAGATACCATCACGCTCTAGCACCAACTCTTTTAGTACCTGCTGATCTCAGCACTATCAAGTGGTTAAGCGACCATTGGCTGATTCCTTCTCTCTGTGCATGCCCAGAATGATGGGTCTGCGGGACACTCTGAGACCACTCGCTGTGCCTAGAGTAACATTAAAGAGGCTATATTGCTCTGCTGACCAGTGGGAGTCCTAAGGTTTGGACCGCACCAATCCCACACTGGTGGCCTATTGATATGATATGGAGAAAGGGGTGTTCCAAGAGCCAAAGGTTGAACCAAACATGCCTTCCAGTTCTAAAGCACCTATAGCATGCAATGAAAAGAATAGATGCCTAATGTTTTCAGTGGGCATTGTGTAAGACTGTGTTTAGTTAGCATTTACACAGCAGTTCCCTTGGTGATAGCAGCTAATGGCCATCAATAGATATTCCTGGAAAACCCTATTAGGGGTTACATATCCCCCATCCCAAGAGCTCAAATATTTATATCACAATACTTTATATGTGTAGAGTACATTATGAAATCGCTTGATGCCTGTGCCCTTGCTGGCATGTGTTAAAATATTTTAGTGTGGCTTAAAGAGGCTCTGTCACCAGATTTTGCAACCCCTATCTCCTATTGCAGCAGATCGGCGCTGCAATGTAGATAAGAGTAATGTTTTGTTATTTTTTTAAAACGAGCATTTTTGGCCAAGTTATGACCATTTTTATATTTATGCAAATGAGGCTTTCTAAAGTACAACTGGGCGTGTTTAAAGTTATGTACAAGTGGGTGTGTATTATGTGCGTACATCTGGGCGTGTTTACTTGCTTTACTAGCTGGGCGTGTATTATGTGTATGTACATCTGGGCGTTTTTACTTCTTTTACTAGCTGGGCGTTGTGAATAGAAGTATCATCCACTTCTCTTCACAACACCCAGCTTCTGGCAGTGCAAACACACAGCGTGTTCTCGAGAGATCACGCTGTGTCGTCACTCACAGGTCCTGCATCGTGTCGGACGAGCGAGGACACATCGGCACCAGAGGCTACATTTGATTCTGCAGCAGCATCGGCGTTTGCAGGTAAGTCGATGTAGCTACTTACCTGCAAACGCTGATGCTGCTGCAGAATCAACTGTAGCCTCTGGTGCCGATGTGGCCGACACGATGCAGGACCTGGGGCAGGAAGTGAGTGACGTCACAGCGTGATCTCTGGAGAACACGCTGTGTCTGCACTGCCATAAGCTGGGCGTTCTGAAGAGAAGTGGATGATACCAATTCGTCAGCATCATACACTTCTAGTCACAACGCCCAGCTAGTAAAAGAAGTAAAAACGCCCAGATATACACACACAATACACGCCCAGTTGGACTTTAGAAAGCCTCATTTGCATAAATATAAAAATGGTCATAACTTGGCCAAAAATGCTCGTTTAAAAAAAACAAAACGTTACTCTTATCTACATTGCAGCGCCGATCTGCTGCAATAGGAGATAGGGGTTGCAAAATCTGGTGACAGAGCGTCACCACATTATAAGTACCCTATCTCCTGCATAAGGAGATCGCCGCTATAATGTTGGTGACAGCAGTGCTTTTTATTTATAAAAACAATCTATTTTTACCACGTTAGGAGCGATTTTAGCTTTATGCTAATTAGTTTCTTAATGCCCAAGTGGGCGTATTTTTACTTTAGACCAAGTGGGCTTTGTACAGAGGAGTGTATGACGCTGACCAATCAGTGACCAATCAGCGTCATGCACTCCTCTCCATTCATTTAGTCAGCGCATAGTGACACTTCGTTATTCACTATGTGCTGTCTAATACTGGAACATTAACGTTACTGAAGTGTTTAGACAGTGAATAGTCATTCCTTCCAGCCAGGACGGGATGTCTATTCACAATCCCGGCACTTTGTTAACGTTTCTGTGGTACTTACAGCAGAGCAAAGCGTAATCGCGCTGTAACCTGTCATTTACAGCGTGATCTCGCGAGATTACGCTTGCTCTGCTGTAAGTACCACAGAAACGTTAACGAAGTGCCGGGATTATGTAGAAGATAGGGCACTTATACTGTGGTGACAGAGCCTCTTTAATGTGTACGATTCATCTAGTAGACGACTTGTTTGACTATAGCCCCTGATCGTGAAGGAAGCGTTCGACCTGTCTTTACATGTAACGATTATTGGATATTGCGATGAGGTTGAAATCGTAGTGACCTGGTAAAGAGGCGTGGAAAAAAGTCCACATTGTGCATAGCAACACCCTTTTTAAATACAACACCATCAAGCTGTTTCATTTACACACAGAGATTTGCTGATTTTACTATCAAAATGTATCACTCAAGGTTACAATTGAAATTTTGACTACCTAAAGTAGCCTTCAAGTCTTTACAAGTTGAGATGGTCGTAATCGACTACCAAAATTTGCTGAAAATTTACCAATCGTAGGCATCGAAGCATGTAAAGCCACCTTTAGGAATACTGCATATAGCTATTCATGGTGGTTTTTGACTTACATTTAAATAAACCCATGAAAAGTATTCATCTTGTAAATTCATGGTTTTCCCTGGTTATTCCCTTAAATTTCAATTGAGCTACTATTAACTTGTTTGGTATACACCTATAAAACCTGAAGCAGACAGAATTGTATGGTTTCCTAAAAATACACTGATAGACAGTTTATCAGTAAATGGAACACATTTCAAAAACTACAATTTATTCCAATGAGAACATATATAATATTCACAAATATGTGTCTGAAATTACATGTTTTATAGAGAGCTGCCAGAGTTATTTCCAGCTATTTGACTAAGTATTCATTTTAAAATTCATTGTTTTCTCATGGTAAATAATACGGTGCAATAACTGCGTAATTCTATAATGAGAAATACATTTGCCTGCTTCTTTCTTCCACTTTACTGTAATGGAATCACAGATTTCTTAATCTGCAAATGAGGTAAAGGAAAAATAGAGATTGTTCACTGAAAATTGACCCCTATTTTTTTTAAGAATCTAATTTTTAAATAAATAATAAATTAATAAAATAAACAGAAAAGAAAAAGAAAGAGTCGTACCATATCGGTTCCAAACAAGTGATACAGTTACATCATCAAACACAATCAGAAAAATAAACAGAGGTCAAGTTCGGTCATTAGTCGGGCATCCTTCTTCGTCAGAACAGAAGTCTACATTGCGCGTCAAACCATTAGTCGCAATTATTTGGTGAATCCATCAGCTCAGAACCACCTCGCCCGAGGGTAAACTAATAACCTAAAGACCTGTACAATAGTGTTCAGACACAGAAAGAAAGGGACGAGAGTAAAAAATTGAAAGGAGCAAGAAAGAAAGAGGTGAATAAGGAAAGAGAACAAAAAAGGGGGATGGAGGGCAGAAATGAAGGGTGTACAAGTTTCCAAATCAGAGCATGGGCCACCTAGTCTTTCTATGTCAGGGCTAGACTAGACCTTAATTTGCCACTATATTAGCATTGTTGAGTGATTTTAATAAACATGTTTTTCTATTGTAACTTTGTAATAAACTAAAAATTTAATTTTCAAGCTCAGACCTTAGGGACAGTACCTGAGGAACCTTGCTAAGTCCATTGACATCTATGTACATACTGTGTCCATAAAGAAACACTGTCTGGACATATTGTCACAACCCCCGTGACCTCACTTAGGGAGCTGTTTTTTTTTTAGAGGACTTTCAGTGCTGAGTGAAATAAACCTATATATGTCATCATTCAATTTTGACCTTCTGAAGCATTCCTTGCTTTAAAAAACATGCTTTCTAAAAGGGTTTTTAAAAAAAAAAAAAAAAAAATTTCCAGGCAGGTCTGCAAATGTGTCCAATTCTGGAATCAGAATATAAAACTTTCTCTGTCCACATAAAGTAATTGTGATATTGTTCAGATACACAAACCAGCCATAAACAGAAGAGCCATTAAGACTGTTACGTCAACGGCCGCGGACCGTCGTTCTGACTCACCCCTCGACGGCCGCAGCCATGGAAGACTTCCGCTCTGCTCTGGAGTGTCTCGTAGGGTGCGTGCACACGCTCATTCCCGGTCTTAAAGGGCCAGTGGGCACACATGAAAATATGTTCTAATAAGTCCTAATCACCCTGGACTACTAAAGGGGCCCTGCCCTTTCACTCCTTGCCTGAGCATTGTTTGTATTCCTCTGTTAGTCTTGCAAATGGTCCCTTAGTTGTATCCTTTTCCCTGTGTTCCCGTGCCCTGCTACCTGTATCCTGTATACCGTGCTGTATTTGCTCCTGTGCAATCTCTAGTGTTGGAGTCATGTGTGTTGTGCCGTCTACTTCGCCTGCTGACTTACACCACGTCTGGTGTCATCTGCCACGTTTTGCATCACCAAGGTCCCATCTGTGCCTAAGCCATTGCTACAGTCTGGACTATTACAGGTACCCTTGTGCTCAGACTTTATATTGACTTGGTACACTGTTGTTTGTCCAGCTGCTACCACGCTACGGCGGTACGGCCTAGTGGGTCCACATACCCACAGATCGTGACAAAGATCCCTATGATAATGCTGTGATAAGCATAGATATACTCTCTGTAGGTTTTTTTTTTTATAAAGGTTTACCTAAAATGTTAATTCGCGGTTGGGGTAAAGACAACTATGCCTATTGGCTTGATTTCTACTGTATTACCCTGATGGTGTGCTGCTTTTTAGCTGTAGGTGGCATACATGACTCACAGAGCCTGACTGAGGACAACTGTGAAGACAGGTGGGCAGACAAAGCTTCCGGAGACTGCCCACTGATACTCAACATTACCTGGCCTAAACATAACATGGCTATTAAAATAAATGATTACTGTACTAATCCAAAGTTTTTGTATCTAACTCGAAATGCTGGATGACTTCTAAGTACGCATCATAGTGCCCTAATATTGTTAAGGTTTCTATATGATCAGGGTTTGTCTGAAAAATCTAACATGAATCTGCCCCAGTAGGTGGATCTAAAGGATGTGACTGTGGTGATCAGGTTTGTGTAATGTAGATAATGAAAGAATAAGCAGAGACCCATTCTTAAAAATAAAATAAAACCATTTATCACTGGCATAACTTACTTATGACATCATCCTACTGACTAAAAATTAATGTATACTCCCTGACGAATGGGCTTGGACAGTCCCGGAATAGTACTGCAGTGGTATGCGTAAAGCTTAATTAATTCCCTTTCCACTGTTGGACTTCAAATGGTCCGCCATGTCTTGTATGTGGTTAACTTAGGCAACAGCAGAGATCCAAGGCCTTGTTTTAAGTCAATGTTGTACCATTCTCACCTCCATAGCTGAGGAATACCGATGCTAATGGGAAAATAAGCTTCAGCTTCTTGTTTTAAGACCTTTAAAGATTTTTAAATCCCTTTCTATCTCTTACTGACATCAGATTATTAATAAAGGGTCAGGATTCTAGATCTTCTGGACCATAAAGGGACTGTCACAGGCTAGACTGAAGTTTTAACAACATTTGCGTCCGTGAGGTGGCTGACTAAACTATAACATCTATTGCCTGCATAACAAACATACTCATTGTTAAAATCCGGTTATATCTCGAAAACCTTAGTTGCCGCTAACTTGGTCTTACTTGTGTCACATGTAAACGAATAAGGAATGAACTTTTAGAACAGCTTCTCCTGACGTAAATAGGTTTCTGTTTATAGAACTCATGGATCCACCAATCTTTCCAACCTTTAGCGCTCTTATTTATCCGACATACTCCCCATAGTCCTCCACATTGCAGTCCTTAATGCAGGACCAAGTGGTCAACCTATTATGAATCTTTAGTAGGGTCCACCTGACGGTGGCTCACTTCAATCAGTTGCTTCTCTCTACAGAGACTCGCTGACTGGCTGCAGTAGTCCCTTGATGCACAGTAAAGTCTACTGCTGTGTGACCGGCACCGTTACCTTGTCAATGCATTAAATGGTACTGCTCATTGGACCTCAGCACCTACAGCATTATCTTGGACACAGCATCTGATTGGTTATTTAAATATTTTTTTTAATCTATACACAATGACACCCCCTGTCAATGGCACCCTAGGCGGCAGCCTATTCTGCTTACCCCTCATCTTGGCTCTGGTTTAGAGTAATGTGTTTAACCATCTACTGTCATATCATAAAAGTGATCGGAGGCGTCTTGTGTCACTTTTAGAAGTAACTCTTTAGCTTTGATGTTTGCATTAGAAGATGCTTCATTACTGGATTAACCTCTCCAAGGTTTCCAGCTGCTGTTTTATTTATCTATCCTGCCTAGATTGCCTACAGCAACTGCGGCCAATGATTCTCCCTGCGGCATGTATGAGCTGCCCAACTATACTGCAAAATACATTATGGCTGAATTTGCCCTAAGAGTTTGGAAAGATCTAAGGTCTTAGGAGACCAAGGATGTGTTTTTTCTTTGTTTCAGCTAGCAGTATGAGCCTGTGGCATTTTAAAATGCAAGTCATTAGCGTCCACAAGGGTGATGTTAATATGTCTGTGTTTCAATCTCAGGACATCTTCCAGTTGCTTCTGCCACAACAATCTCTGCCATCTCAGTGCTTTTCAAGCCCCCCGTGTATTGTGGAAGCTTTGCAATGCCAGCAAGAATCACTGTTGACATCAGCTGAGACCAGTTTCTACTTGATTTATTCTCAATGTGTTAGCTGGCATTGGCTTTGAAAGTCATTCCCTTAGCAGGGGCATAGCCAAGATAAAATTAATAAAGAAACAAAATTAACAGTTAAGTAAATATAAATGAACCGTTCCTGCTGATTTCTGGATACAATATAGATTTGTTTTGACATATGTCGTTGGATTTAGGGTCTTTTGCCAAAGTAAATATTTAGCTGGATGATGCTCAGCTATTTAATCTGTACTAACAAGGGGCATCCGTCAATTTCGCATGGTAAATATTTCTTTATTTCTACAAAACAAGATTGTAGCAATATCTTTTTTTTTTTTTTAAAAACAACAACAATTATTTGTATAAAAATATGACCAAAATTAAATATCCTTAAAGTATAGCTCCAGATTGTATCTTCAAATGTAACAACGAATAGGGAATTGCTTTTATAGTAATCTCCCATTACATTCTTATTAGCAAAATTGCTCTGACCTCAGGGAACCAGCTTTACTGAATTCTCAAACTGCCCTTCCCCCTCTGACTACAAACTGCTTGCTGCATTTTAAGGTATACTGTAGGGTCTGTCACCAGTTTCAACCAGACACAGCTTCTGTGTCGACGCCCGTGGTTAATCAGTCTGCATCTGCTCCTAGGTCTGATAGAATGACTCGATCTGCTACCACTCAGGCTGGTAGGCTGAGGAGTGGGAGAACCTATCACAGCCTGGCCAGACGGAGCTAGCTCCCACCCTTGGTCTATTTATACCTTCATTTCCTGCTCTTCCTTTGCCTGTGATTCTGTCTGGTTTCCTGGCTCTGCTGTTCCTGCTAGTACTATTGACCTCTGCTTCAAATTGACCCTGGCTTTACTGACTACTCTCCTGCTCTGCGTTTGGTACCTCGTACACTCCTGGTTTGACTTGGCTCGTTCACTACTCTTGTTGCTCACGGTGTTACCCCATTTCCTTTAGCTTCTGTGTACCCTTGTCTGTTTGTCTGTCGTGCACTTTTTGAGCGTAGGGACCGTCGCCCAGTTGTACGCCGTCGCCTAGGACGGGCCGTGCAAGTAGGCAGGGACTGAGTGGCGGGTAGATTAGGGCTCACCTGTCTGTCTCCCTACCCCGACATTACATCACTATCTCCTACCTAATTTAATAGGCGCTGTGTTGTAAATAACTACTGTGTTGTTTTTTTTCTAAAAAAAAAACACTTTTATTAGTGACAAAGTTGTGATCATTTTAACATTTATGCTAATTTTTTGTAAATTATCTACAACACAGTGCCTATTAGAATAGGTAGGAGATAGGGAAGTATGAAACTGGTGACAGCCTCTTTAGGGACAGATTTATAAGACCACATTTGTTATAAGACCACATTTTAAGGTATAACCAGACCCACCATTTCTCTAAAGAACCAAACTTAGATCACCATAGAACCCTATGGTTGATCTGTGCAATCTAAGTTCAGTAGAACCATGTGGAACCAAGTGCGACAGCCATAACACAGACGCTAAAACCTTCAGTAAGGAACCCTGAAGAGGGCTCGGGGTGTGTGAAGTATCTCCCCTTAGCAGCACGTTTTATAGTTGACTAAAAATGAAGAGCTCTGTCAGGGGACAGATGCTCCTTGTTACATAACTATATACAGATCCTAAGAACTAAACTACATCCTAAGAAGAGTTTCAGGAGTTTGCAAGCTATTAAGAATTTACAAGTTTAGATGTTTGCTTTCTCTCATTTTATTTTTGGTGTTCCTCGTGGCATATCTACAGGAGAGAGCCCCCCAAAGCTACAGTAATAGTGGGGCTCTTCACACTCTTATTCCACAACAGGAATGACGGACACATACATTATAAGAACTATTATCCAGTGCTGCAAGTCAACCCTCCTCTAACCCTCCAAACACTGTAACAAGTTAAAATCTATTTTATAAAGTTGTTTCATTATATTTTTTTTTATATATACAGTATATATATATATATATATATATATATATATATATATATATATATATATATAGTTATAATAATATTAATGATAGTGATGATGTATTAGATTTGAATTGTTTGCTGTTACCATTTTTATCATTCACATGCGGCAGAGAGATTGGTAGGTATTTGAATGAAATAATTTTGCTTTTTCTTACTCCTGACCTGCAATATTTCAGGAACCAGATCATGGCTTTAGTCCCTATGGGGATATTAATTCTCTGATTTCTCTTATGTTGCCCAGACAGCTATATTCCAGTCCCTCCTTGGAACATGGATTTTGACCTTCCTTTGGGACTATTGGGGACTAGAACACCAGTTACTGGCCTTTTAGTCATATCACATCAAAATAATGGTGTATTTCTTACTGCTGAATTGCTTTATTATTCGCAAACTATAACCAGTACATTTGGAATCTCGCCGTAGTATTTTTAATGATCACATGATAAGGCTAAGGCTCAACAACCATGTCCATTTTATTGCATTGGTGTCAAGGTCAAAAAGTGGGGCACATATATGATAGGTAAGACTTAGAACAGTCTTTAGTAATAGAAACAGAACATTTATCATGAGCCATGCTACATTTTTAAAAACATGGGGACAGATTGCTGAAATTGAAGGGGTTGTCTCTGCAAGACAACCCCTCCTCTAAAAACTTCCACCATGACACAAGAAGTTCAGTCTGAGCATACATTTCCCTTGCAGTGGCCGCTACAGGGGGAATGTAGTATTACATGTTGCCCATTCAAATGAATAGGCAACAATGCAATACATGGGCGGACCTAGTCCGCCAGAGCACTCTAGATCAGTAAGGTACCCCCTCCTATGGTCTTTATATGATCTAATAGGGAATATGAATAGGAGTTTTCCTTATGAGACTTCTATTTTTCTCTTACGACCTTAAAGCTGTTGCAAAATTCTTACTATAGACATAGGGTCCCTTGGAAATGATTCTGAGGGCCCTACCCTCCATCTATACAGAACTTGTGCACTACCACTGTTAATTGCTTCATAAACTTTAATTTTATCATTGCTCACACAGGACATATTATCAATAAGATTTAATAAGTTATTTGTGAATCACCCATAAGAAATAGACACTAGTGGCAAGTGATTGACACCAAAGTCACCTCCAAATGGGGTTGTATGCTGGAGCTTTAGGGCTTGCATCAGAGCCTGAGACCATTAGGGTTTCTAATATACACTGGTGCAGGGGTGGACACGCTATACTGTATCTGCGACCTGTGCAGCTGGTAAGGGGCCCTATGCCACCTATGCCACCTTAAAAGTAGCTTGAAGCATTCAACTCTCCATTAGATCGCATGTAAGGTACTAAGCTAATGCATTTCATAGCTCACAATTACTAGTGGATTGCTGGAGAGACATATGGGGAAAATTCTATGATAAGGGAGATGCTCTGTGGAGCAAGGGGCCCATATGCTATTCTTGTACAGGGTCCCTATGTTGTCTATGCTTGCCACTGCACTGGTGTATTATATACTTTCTGAGTGTATGGGCAAAAAAAAACCACACGTCTATTTAATCTTTTTTGTATATAGTACAGGCGGATATTACGGGAATACAGGATGAGCAAAGGAAATTGGAAAATCAAACAACATTCTTGTATATAACTTGTCAGCCATGTTAGCCTCTGTCTCCAATTATATTTTCACTTTCTAAGAGAAAATTGTCTAAAAGTTTGGACAAAAAAAATCTCAGCTACAAAAGCACTCATAAGAGGAATAAACTTATCGAAAAGTAACAATTTGCATCTGAAAACTTTAACGTCACTCAGCTGTCAATGCTCGGTAGAACTGGGGACGTTAATGCATCGCCATCACATCACATTAACAGACTTGTGCCTAACGAGAGCTCAGGATTTTTTTTTCTATTTGCCGTTCGATACAGTCTAACTATTTCAATCATTTGATGTACGGAATCTTACAACATTGGTTTCATCAGCGGTGCACACATGGCAGATACATCTCCTTGCATTACATAGCCAAGCAGAATGACATTTCTTTCGTCTGCATTTCCAAGTTGTAACATTAACAAATTTGCACTGATTTCTATCACTGTCATCTAAAGACCACCTTGTAGTAAGACAGTGAACTTTTACAGCATGCCGTGGCTGATGCACTGTCTAATGTCACAAGTGTCTGCTTGGATTACTTCAATGGGACTTGAGAAGATTCCGCATTGTGCTTTTGCCTTTGAGCTTAATTTGACAGAATCAGTCCCTACGCTGGCTCATGGCACTTATCAGTTAGTCAACCTTCCTCAGGGAAGAAAATGTAGAGTGCACCATATTCTGTTTTCAAATCAAGCTCTGTCCCCTTAGGAAACAGGGTGCTGCATTATTTAATAAGGTGCCATCAGCTGTACCACCAACCTTAAACATTCACTCGTATAAATGACTGTTTCATGATATTAACTCCTCCATGTCACGTCGACTCTTCTCTTCTTATAATGACATTAGAAACATCTGGAAGAGGCTTTAGTGAAAATACGACCAATAATGGTACCAAACGATGCTCAGGAACAGCCGTCATTATATAGTTTAAGGGCATTAATTTTGTATTTTCACATTGGAAAGTAGAAAGACAGATAAAAAAAGGAACGTAAATTTTCTAGTTTATCATCCATCCCACATACTGCCTTTACATCTTTGTTACTTTAAGTTAGAGTGTTAGCTTAAAACTTGTGGGTCACAGTGAAAAGATCCACAGATCCACCCATTAAAGGGGTTTACCCATCATACTAGAATATGCCATGATTTACTGATCAGTGGGGGTCTGCATGTCTTTAACCCCACAATCTTTCGAATGAAGATACATACCTTCCCATTTCCCTGGTCAGCTCAGCATGATTGATAGGTTTCTCCCTATTTGTGTATAAGTAGAGACCTGTCAACCATGCTGAGATAGTCGGAACGGTGGGACCTGGAGGAAGCCGCCCAGCAGACACTCCCCGAGCCCGGCACTTAACACTGCAGCGCTTTGGTGTAAAAGATAGTTCAATATGATCAAGGCACCTGTCACTAAATCATGTTGCCTGCTGGTAGGACAGAAGGATCTTGCTGACAGGTTCCCTTTTATCCCTACCTGCCGCAGCTAGTTTTCGTTTTTTTATTTTCGTTTAGTCAACCCCTTCGCAACTTAAAGATTTTTCTATCCACCTAGCCATGTGAGGGCTTGCGGGATGAGTTGTATTTTTTAGTTGCACTATTTATTGTACCATATAATGTACTTGAAAACTTTTTTGTGGGGTGGAATAAAAAAAAACAGCAATTCATCTATTTTTTGGGGGGTTTTCATTCAAAGGCATTCACTGTGCAGTAAAATGATATATTAGCTTTGTTCTGCGGGTCGGTACGATTATGGCAGTAGCAAATTTCTAGAGTTTTTTCATGTTTTATGAACTTTACCAAATAAAAACAATTTGTTAAAAAATATTGTTTTGCGTCATCATGTTCTGAGAGCCATAACTTTTTTATTTTTCCGTTGATGGAGCGGTGTGAGGGCTTGTGTTTTGCAGGGTGAGCTGTAGTTCACGTGTGGGATAAATAATGGTATAAATTAATAGTTCTTACAAAAGAATTAAACATTTTTTATCTTTTTAACTTTTAATGTTTGTTTTTTTATATAGTCTTAAAAATGTTATTAAACTCCTTTTTAAAATTTTTTTAGGCCTGCTGGTGGACTTGAACATGCAATTGGATAATACTTCAATACTTTTGTAGTGCAGTGTATTGTCCTTTTAGTGTTCTCTTATCTCTGGCAGGGCCTAATAGGCGTGCTAAGATTTCAGACCTGGGTGCCTTCATTAGGCACCCAGCTGTCATGACAACACATGGAGGGGGGTGAGGGGGTCACCGAGGGGCTCCCCTGTCTAAAGGCTTATATGCCGTGGTCGCTAATTACTATGGCATCTAAGTGGTTAAATGGACAGGATTGGAGCAGGGTTAGCGTAGGGTGTCAGGGTTCGAGCAGGCTGTCAGCGGTAACATACAGCTGACACCCACTGAGTATAGCGCAGACGCTTGAACCCACTCCATACTTCCCCCCACCAATTATTTAGTATATGTACATCAAATGTCGGCAAGGGACTTAAATAGCATTTCTCTATCTTTAAGACCTTGTTCACGCAGTGCTGTTCGTGATGCGTTTTTTAGAGCCAAAACCAGTAATAAACTCAGAAAAGAAGTTAAATACTTTTGGTTCCACTTCTTGTTTTGGCAGGAATAACAGAGGTTCTGACAATTTGCAAATCTTTGAAAGTTAAATAGCTGCTCCAAAAGCTATACTTGACTTTAGGTGCCGCCATTTGTGAGCACATCGGTCTGTATAGAATCTATCAACATTTAAGAAATTAAGTATTAATATATATTTTAATCAGTGCTGTCGTAATTTCACGTTATCCTGGTACCTGTAGGTATTCAGTCTCAGTTGCAGATGCAACCATTATTGGTCAATGTTGGGCCCACCAGAGGAAGTAATTCTGATGTCCACCGTCTACAGAACATGAGCACTTCTACTTTTAATCACATCGTAATATTTGTTGTTATCATTGTCCACACAGGACATATCATTAGTAAGGTCTAATAGGTTAATTGTGAATCATCCCATAAGAAATAGACCCTAGTGACAAGGAATTAGCTCCAAAATGAGGTTGTCTTCTGATGAACATTTAGGGACCTTTAGGTCCACCAGAAGACACTCTGGTCCTATGATGGGCCACACCGTACCTGCCTATTTATCTATTATAATTTTAGGACTCAGCATGTTGACTGATACCTCCCAGAAACTGCTGGTCTACAAGACAGCTCTGTAGATGTGTTGTTGCTTTCTTTGTAATGAACATCTTTATAGTATTTTTTAAAGTAGCCCTACACTCCAATCCTTAAATCAGGGAAAGCCAAGAGGTAAGAGAGGATCTGAACATCTGTTTGAAAGGAAGGTGAAGGACATTAGTTGAACCTATGCCTGACATAGTGCGATTCAAGTTTTTCAATGTGGGTCACCCTGTGTCTGTGTGTAAATAAGAGGGGCCTCCATAGTAGATGCAAGGGTATTCCTGCCATGGAGGTCACACCATAGCTATGGACCTGTAGAGGTTAAGGAACCTGTTTGCGAAACGCCACTCCCAGCAAGCAGCAATTCCCTATTATGGTATGGTATGGATGGTAAGGTTTTCATGTAGCTAAACTATTGGATGGACTATATGGAGACTTCTTGTGCGACCTCATAATAACATCTGATACTTATCTGCCAATGTTACTTACAAGCCCCTTGTGTATCCAAAGGTCACTTGTTAAGCCCCTTGAAGAATATCATCTTGTCCATCACTTATATAAAATTTTAGACCATGACCACAAAGCTGGGAGCAGATGTTTTTCAATGAAACCCGAATGAGGTGTCATTGCTAATACGGCATCTGCTTCTCCTGGATCTCTGGAAGAGCTTTGCGTTCTTGTTTTGTTCCTGCACATGGAAGCTTAATGGCAGGAAGAGTATCCATTTATAAGCTCCATGTTGATATAAATAAGAATGAATGAGTCGCTGCATCCAATTTCCAAACATATGTAGCTGTATGAATTTTAAATGGCAGGCCCATATCATCATCATGATTTATTTACTTCCCAGGGTTTTATCAAAAACGGACCAGAGTCTGCCGTGGAGCGTAAAACTCCCCTGTAATTGAGTTTAGAGTGGTAAAATCACTCAGGAGGATGTGGCCACCGAAAGCTCCCTGAATTCTACCTGTCAGCTGGTGTTACATCTCAGCTCAAACAAGGCGTGCCATGCGGCTCTTGCTAAAGACTTCTGTGGCAAATAGAAAAAAAAAATCAAAGTCGCTTCTAGGAAGAAAAAAACCTCAACAGCTGCACAGTGTCAAGTGAAATAATGATCTGAAACTCAGCCTCTAAGGGATGCTAGTCTGGGTCCTAGTTCTGTAAGGTGACATCTTCTTCATCGCAGTTCCATTAAGCATGAAAGTAACTGTGTCCGTAAGGAAACACTCCAGGAACTGATCAGGGATTTGTAGAAGACAAGTTGTGCCAAGTACAAAAAAATCAACTGGGTTATAAAATTTTCCATTATATAATAGATCACACCAAGGAATCAATGACAAAATCAATCAAAATGTATCATTTAAACCCCCATAGATTACATCTGCTGTTCCATCCCTATGTTTTCTACAGCTACAGTATATAGGTTGCATGAAGTAAAATTGTGTTTTTTAAGGGTATGTTCACACGTCCTATTTTCGGACGTTTTTCGGGCCGTAAACGCCCAAAAAACGGCCGAAAAATCGGAAGCAGAACGCCTCCAAACATCTGCCCATTGATTGCAATGGGAAACCGGCGTTCTGTTCCGACGGAGCATTTTTTTTGCGGCGTTTTTTTACGCGTAAAAAAATGGGCGCGAAAAAGAAGTGCAGGTCACTTCTTGGGACTTTTTGGAGCCATTTTACATAGACTCTATTGAAAAAAGCTACAAAAACGGCAGTAAAAAACAGCGAAAAACGCAGCGAAAATCGCGAGTGACACAAAAAACGTCTGAAATTCAGGAGCTGTTTTCCCTTGAAAACATTTCCGTATTTTCAGTCACTGCGTGTGAACATACCCTAAAGTCTTCACTATACCACTGCAGATACTTTGTCTTGGTGCTTCCATTCAGTTGTATGAGGTTTCTGTAGCTTACTGGTACTTGCTAGCTTTGCTTTATAGACTGGGACAGGATGGGTAGAGTTATGACAGCTCTATTGTACTGCTGGTGGCCTAGATAAAGCAGGATAGCGACACTATACACACATATAAGGCTCTATATGTATCTCCCCTGTCACTCCATGGCCTCTAGGGTAGGGGCTGTACACCATCAATTCCTAAAAGACTGTAATAGTCTATGATTATGACATTTCAGCTGCGATAAACCTGTCTAAATTTTAGAGAGTATAGTAAATTTGCCCGATTATTTCTCTTCTACAGACTTAAATATAACTAATGAATCTAAAATAAATACATGAGGCATTCCCTTTAAGGGCGGGTTCACACATGGCGGAATTGCACTTAAATTCCGCTGCGGACACTCCGCAGCGTTAATCCGCAGCGGAGCCGTTTCTACATTGACTTTCACTTTAATTTAGCAGTGTTCGTTTACACGATGCGTACAATTCCGCTGCGGAGCATAGGCTGCGGAGCGGAATTTGGTGTCCGCAGCATGCTCTGTCTGTTGCGGAGCAGTGGCGGACTCATGGCGGAATTTCTCCATTGACTTCAATGGAGATTCAAAGTTCCGCAATGAAGTCCGCAGCTGTCATGCACATGTCATGTGTGCTGCGGATGCGTCTTGCTTTTTTTACTTGACATTTCTTCATTCTGGCTGGACCTATGTATTTCTAGGTCTACAGCCAGACTGAGGAAGTCAATGGGGCTCCCGTAATGACGGGAGCGTTGCTAGGAGACGTCAGTAAATAGTCACTGTCCAGGGTGCTGAAAGAGTTAAGCGATCGGCAGTAACTGTTTCTGCACCCGGGACAGTGACTACCGATCTCAATATACATGTATCTGTAAAAAAAAATGAAGTTCGTACTTACCGAGAACTCCCTGTTTCTGTCTCCAGTCCGGCCTCCCAGGATGACGTTTCAGTGTAAGTGACGGCTGCAGCCAATCACAGGCCAAGCACAGGCTGCAGCGGTCACATGGACTGGCGCGTCATCCAGGGAGGTCGGGCTGGATGCCGAAGGAGGGACGCGTCATAAAGACAACGGGCGGTAAGTATGAATTTCTTTTACTATCACTAGGGAAAGTGCTGTCCCTTCTCTCTATCCTGCACTGATAGGGAGAAGGGAAGCACTTTTCCCGCAGTCCGCAGCAGCTAGTCCGCATCAATTTTCTGCACATTTTGTGCAGATCCGCAGCCGTAATCCGCAACCCGGATTAGGTGCGGCATTGATGCGGACAGTTGCGGAGGAATTCCGCCATGTGTGGTCATGCCCTAAAAAAGTGCCACTCTTGTCCATTGTCCGCGTGTTTGGTATTGCAGTTGAGCTCCATTCTTTTTAATTAAAAATTGGAGGTAAAACTCTGACTTGGTTACTGACAAAATTACAATTTGTCATTAGTTTATGACAAGCAAATTCAAAAGTGACATCTGAATATAACTTTGGTTGCCCTTTTAACTTCTGACTTAATAACATATTTGCATTTTTTTATATTTTTGCAAGGAGTTGCTCTTTAAGATAAGCCAATGGTTACTATTGGAGGGCGGGGATCCGCAATAGAACACAATATGTTAATTACGCAGAGGTCAACAGGGAACTTGAACATTGCAACTTAGCAGGAAATGCATCATAACTGTCGTCATGTGGTCCGTTATGGATGATTGCAAGATCATTAGCACATAACCCACTTTCCGCTGAGATGGGGAGCAATAGCACCGATGGCCTTTCTTAAAGGTGTTGTCCCAGAATCATTATTCATCACAATTATGACCTATCTACAGTATAGATGATAATTGTCTGATCCCTGGGGCCCCACTTCTCAGACTCCCACTGATCGCGAGAACGGGGTCCCAACCCCCCAGATCCTCCTTACTGCATGCCCTGCAGTGGGGAGGAGCTTTAATGGAGCTGCACTCGAACATACGCCCCCTGCTCCATTCAAAGTATACAGGACTGACAGAACAAGCCGAGCGATGTACTCGACTGTTTCTATTATTCCCATAGCCTTTGAATGGAGTGGTACCGCGAAGGCTCGACTGCCAATTAATTTATTAACCTTCTCACTAGGGTCAAGAAGTGAGGAAGAACAGGGGCTTCAGGACCCCTGTTTTTGTTATCGGAGGGGGTCCCAGCGGTGAGGTCCCTGGCGATCACATAATTATTATTTATCCTGTGGATAGGTGATAATTGTCAATTTTGGGAATATCCATTTAATAATGGTTTACTACTAAACTCTACTATGATATTGGAAGCTAGACAAGACTTCTAATCTGCTAGGAGTACTGGCTTTGATACAGTTAGTAAAGACAACCCCAACCTTATTACCATGGGGGAACTCCTGAACATTTTGTTACTCCCGGGAACCCCTCCTTCCGTTTCTCACTCAAAGAAGCTTGGTATAAGGTTAGATAAAGCATTCTGTAATCCTTGCCCATCTTTACATTTTGGCCCAGAAGTGTTGAATGCTTTACCAAACATCTATTGAGCAGGATGAATTTAGTCCAAATGACGGAGAATTTGCTGTTGCTGCATTCTGGACAACCCCAGAGAGATTCCAGGGAATCCTGCATGGGAAACTGTCTTAGAGGTCTCATTTTCACTGGTCACCTACGTGGTAGTTACTTGTGCTGCAGAAATTGAAGCACAAGGTTCTATAATCTATACTTGTACTTATTAGCGGTGCAGATCGTGCAGACATAAAATGCAATGTAGAATAGTATTGAGCTTTATTTGTTTATTAAAGTTCCCCCAAAGGACTGTATGTTCCTGGAAGCAATGCACCCTCATTACACTTTTATTACATAGTTTGTGTCGTTTTACATATCTCTTGCATTGTTATGTGAAATGTTGGTACATTATAAATATACCGAATAATAGTAACCTCCATTAGATTACATTGAAATGGTATTATAATTAGACCATGCACGTTTTGCAAAATATCCGTCTGTGTTAAAGAAAGAATGTAATTTTCCCAAACTAGGAGATCAATTCCCTTTCCTTCCCATTACAAATGACATCTATTTCAGTGGGAGGCTTCTACTTGTCAATCAGGTAGTGTCTTTATTTTGAGAAAGTAAAACTTGTGATGTGTCGGCACTTTTAAAGACTCAATAAATGGCGACTTCAAATCAGTCAACTTGTCAACAAATAATCTGTTTCTCGTTTTTCTTCCTACACTTTTACCCCATTGTGACATGGATGTAGGGATCTTTTATACAACTGAAAATTTAGATTCAACCCAATGGTGCAATCATCCTAGCAGTCTGCTAACCACAAAGCAATGTAACTGTGCGAGTGGTGCCGTTCTGTCATAAATCAACCCCATGGTGGCTTCTTTCTATAGCTCACTGACGTTCCAGTTTACTTGACTCCTATATAATGTACATTTGTTGCTGGTTTTAATCAAGAGAGGAAAATATGCATTCACACCTCACTGCTCAGAAGAGAGATCACACAGGGTCTTTAAACACCTAGAAGTGACATTGTTAACACATATCTGGCAGTATAAGATTGAGAACACTTTTTTTTTTTCTGTGTTAAAGAGGCTGTCACCACATTATAAGTGCCCTATCTCCTATATAAGGAGATGGGCGCTGTAATGTAGGTGACAGTAATGCTTTTTATTTAAAAAAACGATCTTTTTTCACAAAGTTAGGAGCGATTTAAGTTTATGCTAATGAGCTTTCTTAATGCCCAAGTATGTACTCAGAATCCTGACACTTCTGAATCTTTTTTGTGAGATTCCAGCAACGGATACGAAATCTCGCGAGATCACGGAGCTAAACGAGATTTGGTTTCACTTGCCGGAATCTCACAAAAAAAGAGTCAGAAGTGTCAGGATTCTGAGTACACATGACGTCCAGGCTGGATTTCATGTGTATTCATTATCAGGACACTAGTAATGTTAGGGCTTGTGTATGAGGCTGCACATAGTGATATAACTATATCGCTATGTGCTGTGTAAATGAATGGAGAGGAGTGCATGATGCCGATTGGTCAGCGTCATGCACTCCTCTGTACAACGCCCACTTGGTCGAAAGTAAAAGTACGCCCACTTGGGCATTAAGAAAGCTCATTAGCATAAACTTAAATCGCTCCTAACGTTGTGAAAAAAGATAGTTTTTTTTTAAATAAAAAGCATTACTGTCGCCTACATTACAGCGCCGATCTCCTTATATAGGAGACAGGGCACTTATAATGTGGTGACAGAGTCTCTTTAAAGGAATGAAGAAATAAGTTGCAACATGATAATTTAATAAAAGTTGCAATAGTGTAAGTTCATCTCATGCCTGGTGCCCGGTAGCAGCATGTACAGAAGGCATATATACCAAAAAAACAGACCATGTGGCTGCTATGCGGCCATTGGATAGAGGGGTACGGTCTTGGTTGATCCCACCGCCTTTGCTATTGGGTGTCAAAAACCTGTTCTGGACCTTATGCAGAGAAACTCCATGCAAGGGGTTGGGGAATTGGCCTAAAAGTTATGGTAATAGAGTGGGGGGGGGGGGGACGGGGACAAACACCAGGCACTTCTCTCTCGGGTGGCAACACCATATTGAGGGCCCATTTTGATCTTTGCTATGGTACCCCTCTCTTCTAGGCATGCCACTAACAGGTAAGTAGACATATTAGGAGGAATCAGAAAACCTGGTTTTAGGCCTTATTCACACAGTACAGATTTGATGCAGATTTTGCATATATTTTTTAAGACAACACCAGTAACGTTACCGAAACAGAAGACATATAAAAACAAAAGCCTTATGCCTAATGCACATGACTGCGTGCGCCACCCGAGTTCCCTCAGTGATCCGAGGAAAGATAGAACAAGATAGACTGGGTCCGTGAAGACTATCGGGAACAACTCGGATGCCGTTAAAAACTGCCCGAGTGGCACAAGGGTCGTGTGCATGAGGGGTTATAGGTCTTCTCTCCTGGATCTAATTCTGGTCTTGGCTTAACAGTATGTTCGCATGTGCTGAATACGCTGCAGATTTTCGAGGTTCTATAAAGAGTCGGACATTGACTTACAGGGTACTCACCTATAGTTGGCACTAGAGAGACAGTTTTCTTTATCCTGGAGTTGCTATTTTGTATATTTTTCCCAAGGATTATTGCCCTTAAGACTCCCTACCGCAGTGAGAATCTGTACCTTCCATGAGCTGCTTCAAAGACATCTCATTCAGCCAATTAGAACCCTACTGAGTACTGATGAGGAGCAACAACTACAAAAGAGGGCTGTCTACAGATGGGTGTCTCTGGTTTGGCTAAAAGCCTGTCATGTTTCAAGGCTCTATACTACTTACAGGGTAGTCCAATGATATGACTAAACAATGATCTAGCAAGCCGCCAACCTGCCAACTATCCGCAGGGGGGTGGGGGTTGGGGTGACTGTTAAACAAATCCATTCCCCTCACCCCCGCCATGTTTGCTAACATAGCTTTACTGATCTGAATCTTTTTGGAAATGAGGAGGAAAGAGAGTACCTGGAAAAGCACACACAATGTGAGAACATATACACTCCATGCAGATTTTTTCCTTCGTCAAATTCATAGCCAGGACCCCAGCCTCTGCTAACCCCCAATCCATGGGCCCATAAGGACTGGCTCTATGGTTTACATGACCTTGTAGGCAGGAAAATAAATCCTGAGCTAATCCATATTTTGTTTTACGTATTGTTCTCTTTTGGATTTTAAGAGTTATAAATATAGATTCATCTATGACAGTCTTCAGATATAGAAGAACATACAGTGATCTATTATAAATTCCCTTCTGTGGCAGAAGAGAAAAAAGACATAACATTAGTGTTATATTCGATTATTGTATTATTATTATTGTACTAATATCATGTCTATTAGACCATCGTTTCCATAAAATTTACAAAGGATTGAAAATATAGGCTGACCAAAAAATCCAATAAGTTAAAGTTATGAGCCTGGAGGTGTAACCTGAAGCTCCTGAGCCTGAATGTAACAGGCTCCCATACCGTATCTGCTATATGCCCTCTATGATACTGTTGTAGTCTTACGTGGCAGAGGGGCCTTTTGGCTCTATTAGGCACAAGGACTGCTACCTCAGCACCCCCTATAGCAACTCCCATAGTGTGGGACTCATTCTCCAGAAATATTTTTCTCTTAGGGCAATGAATGATAAAATATAAAGTACTTTTTAGATTATCGGGTGCCAACATGATCCATTTCTCCTTTGTGGAAAGGGCACAAAGCCAGGGCATATGGCGGCAGTCTGTTCAATGTCATTTACCAGAATGGAAACACTGAGAGCCACACGGCCAATTCACTGCCTGGAGGGTTTACACTGAATCACATTATCAGTGTGACTGATGTTTTCATGTCTATATCCGCTTTAACAGTGCGTCTCAGCTGCCATCTTTTCATCCCCAGAACATGACCTCCTCCGCTCCCAGCCTGCGCAGTCTAACTACCACAGCTAAGGAAATAGTGGTGGCACGTGTCCCAAAACTAGCATTTACATCAGCTGAAATAAAGCATCGAGCTCCAGCAAGTCCATTAGATTTGATAATATTAATTCCACCTCAGCTACAAGCTTCTGTCCCACTGTAATTATGGCTGTAATTATTAAAATAATTAAAAGGAAGATTCAAACAACCGCTCGTCCCTTACTCGCCACACGGAGTAATGCCGGGTGATGCAGAGTAGAAATCTTTTTTGCATGAAAAACAATGAGGGACATTTATCGATAGTATTATAGGATTCATACATTTAGGAGTCTACAAAAATTGGAACTAATTGATAAAAAAACAGACCAGATGGCATGATAAACTTGGCTCATATATTTTTCAGTTAGGAAAGTAACCAGGGAATATATAGATTGTTAGTATCAATATACTACATATATATATATATATATATATATATATATATATATATGTAAAAAAGCAGCACCGTTTTCCAAATACGTACAGTCAGGGTGCAATATTCCCGTTTGGACACGTGACCAGTGTCTCCAGATACCTAGTCAAATCCTCCAAAATACGAGACAGCACTCCTCAATAGTGAAAAAGTGGATTTATTCACCACATGCGACGTTTCAGCCCTACTCCATGGGGCCTTTCCCAAGCATATATATAACGCTGATATATTGCCAAGACTGCAAATAGTTGTAACAGACTCTCAGCTACAAGAAGTTTAAGGCCATGTTCACAAGGCCAGGATTTGGATATCCGCAGTATGCTGAAGCTCTGATTTCTGCTGCGGACTTGCATGCGGATTAGCTCCACTTCAGTCCAATTGAGATATTCCACAGCTTTCATGTGTGGATCCCACGTCAATAATTAACAACATGCTGCAGGTTAAAAAATCCACAACGCAGACATTACTTTGCACAGATTCTTTCGAGAGCATGTTAATAAGGCATAAAACCCCCAATGACAGCTGTCTGCTCACCCCCTTCCCCCATAGGGTACCCACAAATTTAACGTATTTGTTGGAGGTTTTCTGCAGCATTTCCGCAATGTTACTGCAGTAAGACCTGTACATGTTTTTTTGCAGAAAATGTTTCTGCTTTTACATTAACAAGATTGAAATCTGCAGTAAACATCCAGAACAGAGTGAGCCTGGTGTGAATTTGAAAATTTGCATCATTCTCTGATTTTCATTCGGAAAATGTTCAGCAGCATGTGGATACGATTTTTAATATGTCATCCACTTGCCCAAAAACAGTCTTCTGCTGCGGATTTTCTGTCCACAAACCTGGGCAACAAATCAGCTACATGTTCAGTGGGCCATAGGTTGACAAGGCTTGGTTCCCATCTTATTGCTGTCGACATTCCCGCTAGATTCCCCTTCCATTTAGTACCTTTCACCTGTTCGTTCTCGGAGACTCTCCAGACCGTAGTACCCAGATTTTGCATTGTTCCATATTATTGTATTAGTAACGTCTTCCCCAGCTCTCCAACTGTTGTCTCAGCATGTTTTTCATTTATATTATTTCCCGTGGGTGCACAATTCACGACTAATTTACTATGAAAGCTGTTTCTACTGTCTGCCTATTACTGCGCTTATATATGTTCTCTCCAATGTTTATTCTGTTATGGTGAGCTAAAAATGTATAAAAAATAGAAAAGAAAAAAAAAGTAACCCATTCACCTGCATTGCCAGCAGAAGTCTGTCCAGATTTTAGTCTGAACATGCCCTTAGCTTTGAACAAGTTTTAAAGAGGCTCTGTCACCACATTACAAGTGCCCTATCTCCTACATAATGTGATCGGCGCTGTAATGTACATAACAACATTGTATTTTATTTTGAAAAACGATAAATTTTTAGCAAGTTCTGAACAATTTTATATTTATTCTAATTTGTTTCTTAATAGACAACTGGGCGTGTTTTTACTTTTTTAGCAACTGGGCGTTGTACAGAGAAGTATATGACGGTGACCAATCAGTGACCAATCAGCGTCATACACTTCTCTCCATTCATTTCTAGAAGTACTCGTAACACAGCGTGATCTTGCAACTTTACCGAAGTGTCTTGAGAGTGAATAGACATTGCCTCCAGCCAGGACGCGATGTCTATTCACACTCCTGACACTTCGGTAAAGTTTCTTGGGGACTTACTCACACAGCACGGCGTGATCTCGCTGTGCTGTCATTCACAGAAACTTTACCAAAGTGTCGGGAGTGTGAATAGACATTGCGTCCTGGCTGAAAGCGATGTTTATTCACTATCAAGACACTTCGGTAAAGTTAATGTGGGAGTATGTGACAGTACAGCGTGATCTCGCGAGATCACGCTGTATTGCGAGTACTGCTAAAAATGAATGGAGAGAAGTGTATGACGCTGATTGGTCAGCGTCATACACTTCTCTTCACAACGCCCAGTTGGTAAAAATTTAAAAACATGCCCAGTTGTCTATTAAGAAACAAATTAGCATAAATGTAAAATTAGGCATAACTTGCTCAAAATTGATCGTTTTTCAAAATAAAAAACACTGTTCTCTACATTACAGCGCCAATCACATTATGTAGGAGATAGGGCACTTATAATCTGGTGACAGAGTCTCTTTAAACTTCTGGATGTAAACAAGAATGTTCCCATTCCCTGACAGTAAGTTCAGATCTTTAAAATGGTGAGTAGGACATTTTCATTATAGAAATTCTATCGGCGCAATATATTAACACTACCAAAAATCTCATCATGAAAATTCTAATTAACACTAGATGGCGCACTATGCTTCTATTTTGGATTACCTTCTGTATTTTCTGCAGGTGTTTACACGTCCTTGTGACTTTACGAAGAAAAAGGGTTTATACTCTTACAATTATATTAAATAGCTAAATGAAAGAAAATAATTCTTGTCTATTACCTACATTATCTGTTAGAGTGCCCGTGCACACTGCGGCAGTGCTGCGGTAGTGTGCTGTGCTGTCTTAACCATATTGCACACTACCGCACCACAGCCGCAGCATGTATGGCATCATTAACCTACACTAATAGGTCATTGTAGATCAGTATATTAGCATTGTTTGTGTGTTTTATCTACAGCACGAATGTTTCACAAAATTGTTATAAATAGAGCCACATAGTGAGGTATAAAATTGTTGATAAATGACATATCTATGTAGTTCAACCTTTTATCCTACTGTACAGCTCCAGAAAGAAAAATCCTTTCTAACTGCAAATATCAGAATTAATCCCTTTATGAAGTAATTAAAGTGTTTTTCCGCGTATTACATCATCTTAGGCTATACTATAGGGCTAAGTGTGTATGAGGTGCAGTACCAGATACAGCCACACTCATGTGGATGTCGCTGTGCCTGCAATGAATGCTGCTGTCCCTTTGTTCTGCTGATTGGTCGGGGATCAATCATACATATATGACTTATTTTAAACAAAGGCTGTCAAAGTAATATTCTGTAAAACCTCTTTAATGTAATGAATGAACCATAAGAACATAATCAGTGTCCCATATTGCTCTTACAGTAAAGAATCCTGTATGTTGCTGTAGAAACCTTCTTTCCTCTAGATGTAGTGGATGCCTCCGTTTAAAAAGATTAGTCAAAAGATTCTCTGAATTGGCCTTTGATATATTTATTTCCATAGTGACTAATAGTCTTTTCTCCAAACTAGACTTAAAGCAGTTGTCCCGTCCCCTAACATTGATGGCCTATCCTCAGTATAGACCATCAATATCTGATCGGGGTCTGACTCCCGGCACCTCCGTGTCCGGCAGCAGAGGCAAGGCTGGTGTTAGGTTGCCGGGTCTGAGCAGTAAACTCTGCAGAGACAAGTCATGGTCGGGAGAAGTCGTCATTACAATCTTATTTGGATTGAGAAGAAAAGGGAACGTGTACGAATTCAGTCAGAGAAGACGTCACCTGTGAGTCACTGGATGTAACTGTACTGTATTCAATTAAATGGCCTACAGAGCACCTATGTAGAACTGTTATCTATATGGTCACTGCATAGTGATAATATTGGTCTTCGCATAGTAGATTTTATTCAGTAACAATATGGTATTGTTAAGGCACTATGTGGTTGTAATATGTGGTCATGATGTGGGGATATTATTTGGTCCTTGTAGAGTGGTATTATATGGGAACTGTAAGACCATATTTTTTAGAGGTATAGGTATACTATAATGAAAAGATTAGTTTCTATGACAAATCAGTTTTAGGGCAGATTATTTGGGAGCAGATCTATGATACAGGTACCAGGGCCCATAAAACAGTTTTTTTCTTGTTTTTTTCTTTGGGGGTGGGGGGGGGGAGGGTGACATATGTCTTGGGGCTTGTGCTCCTGAATGTTCAGCCTAGAAATAATAAAATACCTTAACACAGTCCCTGTCCGAATCTTTTAGTATCTGCAGCAAACAATGCAAATGAATGGGGCTTTTAAAGCCCCATTCACACATTTCAGGAAAGAATTTATGCAGATTTTAGGGCTTATTGTGGATTTTTAAATCCACAGCATGCTCTGTTCTGCTATGGAAAGGTGGCAGATATCGCTGCAGATTTTAACATTCCTATTACAATGGGTGAAATCAGCTGTGAAGTTGTCAAAATCCCCATCAAAATCCAGATTTCGTTATTGATAGCTGTGAACATACTGTTGCCCAACTGCAATCTTCTGGAGCCTCCTATATAGAATAGCGCTTTACTGCTCTGTTGTGCTTGTACAGATATAGCAGGTGCCAAGTTCAAATCTGGCTCCTTATGCCATCTACAGTATTTACCATTGCATTAAAATTTCTGGATGTAAAGCATTTCAGCATGATGTTGTATTGTCAAGCAAATGGATAAAATCCTCATATGCCTAAACACTAAAAAGTATCACTTATGGTGTCAAGTTGTCACGTGTGGTGTCAAATTGTCTTTGGATATATTAACTATGTCGACTTCCATTTGTGCTAGTAACAACAATATCTTGTACAGTCAAAGCAGTATCATAAATATACAGGCAAAAATATCTACCTTTATGTATTAAGTTTATTGCTAAGATTTGAATTGTCATTGAAAAAATGCAACAAAAAGTTGACATTGTTTTTGATATGGAGTCGGCATCTAGCATTAGTCACATCTCATCCAACCCTGATAAAATGAGCAGTTGTCTTCTTTAGCACATTAGGGTCAAACATTCAAGCGTCCGGATGAAGAGGATAGTACATTTCTTTGTCAAGTGTGGTCAAGTGATCAGAGCGGTGTCCCTGGGTAATTGTCAATGGCGAGTCTGTTTCTTTTCACATAAAGAGAACATTGCAGATTATGTAGAAAAACATTGTGAAATCTTGTTAAAAAGAAACACTTCACCCCGTGTCCACACTTCTGGAGAATGTGTCAGCTAGATATCTAAAACAATAATAAAACACATGAGAGGACATTTCTAAAACCTGCTCTCGCTGTAAAAAAAAAATCTAGCGGAAATAATGCCAACGTATCAGTTTTAAAGCATGCACTGTCTAAGCAGAACCGAGAATTTTTTCCTTCCCAGTTTGACATTAGTGGGTTCATCTGTGGGATTCACGACAGTAGCAACTATCCCTTCCAAGACACCATTGGGGTAGTGGTAAAAATGAAACGCCCCCAGTGCTTATTGCAAAATACCAGTTGTACAAAGTAAAAAAATAGTTCACAAGAATTGACAAAACAATGCAACAGCCCCGTAAATAGATTTGTTCAATCACCACCCATGTAGAAGTTTAACAATTGAGTAGATTCAGGCTCTCTAAAAATGCATAATTCACTTCCACACAATGGGGCACATACAGTACTGTGCAAAAGTTTTAGGCAGTTGTGGGAAAATGATGCAAAGTAAGAATGCTTTAAAAAATAGAAGTGTTAATAGTTTATCAATTAACAAAATGCAAAGTTAAAGAACAGAAGAGAAATCGAAATCAAATCAATATTTGGTGTGACCAGCCCTTGCCTTCAAAACAGCATCAATTATTTTAGATACACTAAAATTTTGTCATGGATTTTGTATGATTATAATCAGGTATATGATTAACCAATTATTCCAAACAGGTGATAATGATCATCATTTTTCATATGTAGGTTGAAATACAGTCATTAACTGCAACAAGAACAGCTGTGTAGGAGGCTTAAAACTGGATGAGGAACAGCCAAACTCTGCTACAAAGGTGAGGTTGTGGAAGACCGTTTCATGCCACAGCTCAACCATGGCAAGACTGGGCACAATATCAAGATACAAGAAAGTTATACTACATCAGCAAGGTCTCTCCCAAGCAAAGCTTTCAAAGCAGACTGGGGTTTCAAGATGTGCTGTTCTTGCTCTTTTGAAGAAACGGGCAACGTTGAGGACCATAGATGCATAGGTCGGCCAAGGAAACTTAGTGCAGCACATCAAAGACACATTGTGCTTACTTCCCTTCGAAATCGGAAGACGTCCAAGAGTTCCATCAGCTCAGATCTGGCAAAAACCAGTGGGACCTAGGTACACCCATCTACTGTTTGGAGAAGTCTGGCCAGAAGTGGCCTTTATGGAAGAATTGCGCCCAAAAAGCCATACCTTCGACATGGAACCAAGGCCAAGCGACTCAACTATGCATGAAAACATAGGAACTGGGGTGCAGAAAAATGGCAGCAGGTGCTCTGGAAATATTTGGCTGTAACAGAAGGCAGTTTGTTCGCCGAAGGGATGGAGAACGGTACAATAATGAGTGTCTGCAGGCAACAGTGAAGCATGGTAGGGGTTCCTTGCAAGTTTTTTTGGCTGCATTTCAGTAAATAGAGTTGGTCAGAATAAATGGAGCCCTCAATGATGAGAAATACAGGCAGATACTTATCCATCATGCAATACCATCAAGGAGGCGTCTGATTGGCTCCAAATTTATTCTGCAGCCTGACAATGACAAACATATAGCAAATGTCATTAAGAACTATCTTCAACGTAAAGAAGAACAAGGAGCCCTGGAAGTGATAATATGGTCCGCACAGGGCACTTATCTCAACATCATCGAGTCTGTTTGGAATTACATGAAGAGACAGAAGGATTTGAGGATGCCACATCCACAGAAGGTCTGTGGTTAGTTCTCCAAGATGTTTGGAACAACATCCGTAAGGAATTCCTTCAAAAACTTGGTCCAAATGTATCTAGAAGAATTGATGCTGTTTTGAAGGAAAAGGGTGATCACACCAAATATTGATTTGATTTAGATTTCTCTTCTGTTAATTCACTTTGTATTTTGTTAACTATATAAAAAAATATTGACCCTTTTATTTTTGAAAGCATTCTTACTTTGCCTCATTTTTTCACAACTGCTTAAAACTTTTGCATGGTACTGTACATGAACCAACAATTAGTACAAATGTGCAAATTGGACTCTGTCACACATATATGACAGTGTCATAGAGTCCCTGGATAAATACATTGTCTAAAGAGTACCAATTAGCATTCAGTTACTGAATACAGTGTTCAGTTAGTGTCATACACTGCCTATAAAGCCATGCTTTGACCAGAAAGTGTCATACAGTGTCCACATAGTAGCAAGGTTCGGATAGCACTAGGTTATGGCGTGGGTGCATAAGTAGGGTCCCAACCCGATCCAATGGAGAAAAAGCACTATGCACACCAAAGTGGAAATTCTTTTGGAGATAAATAATTTATTATATTTATAGCCAATTACAGTGCAGTGCGACGTTTCGGTCAATACCATGACCTTCCTCAGGCACTTAGTCAATGTATGCTCCTGTATGGATGGCGCATTCGTATGGCGGCTGACCGCCGAACAATGCGAATGCGCCATCCATACAGGATCATACATTGACTAAGTGCCTGAGGAAGGTCATGGTATTGACCGAATCGTCGCACTGCACTGTCATTGGCTATAAATATAATAAATTATTTATCTGCAAAAGAATTTCCACTTTGGTGTGCATAGTGCTTTTTCTCCACAGTATCCACATAACACCAAACAGTACCCACAAGGTGTCATATTTTGACCAAAGAGAACCATGTACTGCCCAAAATTTGCCCATTTAGAGCCATACTGTGCCTGGATAGAGCCAAATCATACCCACAAAATGCCAAATGGTGCCCACAGCTATTGGCAAATAGTGGGCTGATACAAACACACAATCTCCACATAGTGCAAAATAGTGTCCAGAGTGGCAAGGTTTGCCCACATTCTATCATACAGTGCCAACATAGAGCTTTACACTGCCCAGATTCTGACATACATATAGCTAAAGGGATGTATTAGATCACTTATCAGTAGAACCTTTATTTATTTTTGTTCCTCTTGGTTTTGTAGGTTTCCATTGTGTTGCTGCTATTAAAGCTATTTAAGCAATTAGACGCCTCCTCCTTCTGATCCTTTTAACTATCGTACCGACATTAAGCATTCCAGGAGAGTTTATTTCCAGTAATTTCCTCGGTAACTCACCTTTGTTCCTGTTGATCAGTGCACATAGTAAAATAAGTACATTGGGTTGTTTTACAAAACTCCAAAATTGCAAGGCAAAGAGAGTTGTCAAACCCCCCCCCCCCTCATCTGTATAAGGAAATATTAATTCTGCTATGACAAGCTATGGTATCCCCAGTAAAGGAGCTACTTCTTAATACAGATGGCAGGGAAGTTGATGACGGCAGTCATGATTGCTCTCGGAAAGTCTCAAATAGTTTTATGCACAACTACTTTGCATTTTGGGCAAAACCAACTGTCCAACTATAGCCCGGTATGATGATGGTAGTGAGCATAGAATCAATCTTGTTCATGTTTTTTACCAAAATAATCTACAGTATGCAAGCAGGCCTAGTCTTTGAGCTCTAGGTGTGCAGCAAGAAACACCATTCTGTTTAAAACATTATTACAATGAAAACAGCTTTTTGTAAGATGGATGGAGAGATATGGTTAAAAGTTGTGACTGCCCCTCCAAAAGAAGAACACTTCGGAAGTATGAATATGTAGATACCTTTGTACCTTGAGTGGGAGCTCTTCTTTCCCATATGGGAGACTGGATTTTATTTATGAATGATTACTCTTTCCTAATCTCTTGTGTGTTAGAACATCCCCTTTCCCAACTCTTATATTTGGCAAACCACTCTTCTATTTGTGAGACTAGTCCTTCCCCAGTCTTTGATGTGCCAGACCACTCATTTTTCAGTTTTCTATGAGCCGGACCATTCCTTCCCCAGCTCTCTATGTGCCAGACCACTCCCTCCAAAACCCTTCTTTGGCCTATACCACTCCTTCCCCAGCTCTTCTAAATGACAAACCATTCCTTCCCCAGCTGTTTTATGTGCCAGACTACTACTTCCATAGCTCTTGTATTTGTCAGACCACTCCATCTCTAGCCCGACCACTTTTTCTTATATCTTCTACTTGCCAACCCTACCATGTTATGCCCGCCGTCTCTGACCACTGCCATATCCCACCTACCGGCAGCCGGGACCGCAGGCCTCTGGAACTTGGCCGGTGTCTTCTCCCAAAGAGACGCTGGCATACACTGCTCTCTCCTCCTGCTGTTGCCTGTAGGGTGCGGTGTCCTTGCCAAGTACATTGTCTGAGACAACTTCTGTGTTCCAGTCCATTGTCCAAGACGACTTCTGTGTTCTACTCCATTGCCCAAGACGACTTATGTGTTGAAGTCCAGCATCTGTGCCAAGTCCAGTTGTTCAGCACAAGCCAGCTTCCGATGGTCCGGCACCAGTGTGCTTCTGATCACCCAGCACAAGCCAGCAATCCAGGTACTCTCGCCCTAGTGACTGTTATTGACATTTTGTTTGATCAGCCGCTATGGCGGAGCAGCCCAGTGGGTCCACATCCCCCAATAGCCGTGACATTCCCCAACTTTTCTATGTGCCAGACCACACCTTCACCAGCTTTTTTGTTTGCCAGACCACACATTCCTCAGGTTTTTATTTGCCAGACCACTCCTTCCCCAGCTTTCTATGTGCCAGACCACATCTTCACCAGCATTTTTGTTTGCCAGACCACACCTTCCACAGCTCTTAGTTGAACTTAACCACTCCTTCCCCAGCTCTTCTGAAAGACATACCATTCCTTCCCCCACTGTTATACAGTATGTGCAAGACCACTCCTTCTTTAGCCAGACCACTTTTCTCTATTTCTTCTACGTGCCAAACCATCTCTTCCCATCTTTTCTATGTGCCAGACCACTCCATCTCTAGTCCGACCACTTTTCCCTATATCTTCTAAACCACCTCTTCCCCATCTTTTCTGTGTGCCAGACCACTCCTTTACCAGCTTTCTATGTGCCAGACCACTCTCTCCACAGCTCTTCTTTGGGCTTAACCACTCCTTTCCCAGCTCTTCTGAGTGACAAACCATTTCTTCCCCCGCTGTTACATGTACCAGACCACTCCTTCCGCAGCTCTTCTATGTGTCAGACCACTCCTTCCGTAGCTCTTCTGTGTCAGACCACTCCTTCCGCAGCTCTTCTATGTGTCAGACCACTCCTTCTTTAGCCAGACCACTTTTCTCTTTCTTCTACGTGCTAAACAACCTCTTCCCCATCTTTTCTATGTGGCAGACCACTCCTTCCCCAGCATTCTGTCTGGAATGTAAATGATTGGATGCAGGACTTTGAAGTAAAGTTTTTCATCTTTTACCAAGCGGGCTTCTATGAGCGCCCTTAGTCTAAAAAAAATGATGTTTAAGGGGTGCATGCATGTGTCGAAGCGGATAAAGTAGATTTATTTGCAGATGGTTAAAGGTGCTATATTTATATATATTTTTTATGATATTTAAAAACCTTTATTTCTTGCCTTCCGACAAAAAGTAACACATTTAGCTAAAAGTTTTGTACCCTCTACTTTAATTTAGTTTTTCTTTATTTTTGCTACAGTGATTACAATTAATTTTACATATAAAACACAGCTTTATTTTGCTATTGCCTCTTGTGTGCCAGCAGGTCAGTCTGGATGGGTTAATAAACCTTTATTGTCTATAAAACAGCTGACACATATTGAGTAGAATTTGCACACTTGGAATATTTGAAAAATGATTGGACTTGGCAGGTTTGTTGCAGATTTTAATGGGGGTACATCACTCAGCCGCCAGCTTTCAATCCATCTTTCCTGCAGCTCAAAATATGGAAATTTGAATTACTTTGCCTGTTTTTATTGTATATGTTTCAGTAAATAGTTTTCAAAACATATTTATGTCGGAATCATTTCAAAATGTATCACTTTTTTCTAATCAAATATAAGCCGGGAGGAAATTATCTTGTCCTAATTTTCGTTTTGCTCTTAGGGAGAGAAAGTCATCAACATCCTATCTGCATGATACACACAATGGCAATTGTAGTGCCGCTGCCAGGCCAGTGGCATGTTGAGCTTGCCAAAAAACAGATGTTCCTGCTAGACTAATACATTTCTCAGCTTGACAATTTTGTCGCTGCTACATAGCAGCTCGAAAACCTGCATGTTGATGAGCACACACACTATTTTACATCTATCTGAAATTAGGCATATAATAAAGTCAAACTGTATTTGCTTCTATGAATGCAGAGCACAGGAGAGTTTGGTGACATTAAGGCCTCATGCCCACTTCAGTTTTTTCCTTCAGGGTGCTATCCGTTTTTGTCACGGATAGCACCCTGAACCCATTCATTTCAATGGGCCCATGCACACTTCAGTTATTTAAACGGACCCGTTGTTCCGTTCCGTGCAAAGTAGAGCATGTCCTACTTTGCTCAGTGATTCAGTGACCGTGTGGCCCATAGAAGTCAATGGGTCAGTGAAAAAAACGGATGGCACACGGAAGGCTTCCGTGTGCCGTCCGTTTTTGACGGATCCGTTGCCATAGCAACGACTGGGTGAGCAAAAGTTCACAGACTCACAGACTACAGTAAACATTCATTCCTGAAGATAGGCTCATATTTTCACTCCAAAACACCCAAAAAACCAAAGTAAGCCAAGCAGAGTAATCTCAAACTGTTCTCTATGCTCTGAAAGCTGCAGAAAACAGCACCAAAAACTTCTTGTAACCTTTCTATGGGTGTTCCTGGGGCATGTGTCAAGTTCAAATGAAGTTTGCGTTCTGTTTTTTTAACGGAAAAACGGAAGCCAAACGGAAGCACAACGTCCGTGAAAAACGGAAACACGGAACGGAAACGGAGTGCACACGGAAACAAAAACGGACACACGGATCCGTCAAAAACAGCCGATAAAACGGTGATGGAAGTGTGCATGAGGCGCAAATTTGTGTTAGATGTACCTGACCTTTTATCACACAACTTTATCCACAAACGGGATGAGTCCGTTTGTCTTCCACAGGCGTTGTCTTCACTTTTAATGGATAAGACTACTTTTATGGTATGAGTAATTTATTTTTAAAATGCCAGTATACGAAAAGCTGATAAAATTATACATGACATTGGCATGGTTTACATTGGAGCATAGATATGAGGGGTGCGGAGATAGCAGTCGCACCTGGGCCCTGGTGTCATTAGTATTATAAACGGCGCAAGTTACGGGGGAGACCTGATTTTGCATTGTAGCGCAGGAGCTTCCAGTTACGTCTCAGTGTTTACATGTCAAGTTTAACTATTCTTTTATGAAGAGAAGGAAAAGATCCTAAAGCAGAGAAAAATTATATATTTTAACCAACTGAAGATCTAGCCGCACCTACTTTTTGAGATCCATGTCCGTTTTTTTCAAATATAGAAGAGATAAAGAGACATGTAAGCCCAACCAAATACAATTCGAAGCAGCGTCAGGCTAGGGTGACTTGGACACAGAAGACAAAATTATTCTGTGGGTCTCACCCTTCATCTATACAGTACATGTCCACTTTCAATTGTATCACAGGACAAATCATCAAAAAGATCTAATAATCTAACAGGTTATTTGTGAACTAATCCATAAGAAATAGACCCAAGTGGCAAGTAATTGTCTCCAAAGTCAACTCCAAATAGGATTGTCTTCTGCTGGACCTTTCGTAACCATAAATTTGTCAAAGCCTGGAATCACTAGGGGATTCTCTGGCACTCCGGTGGGCCAGTTCTACTCTAAAGTCACCTGAAATGTTAGAAAAATGTTTCATCCTGAACCCAGAATCCCTGAATCTCATGGTTTGTGAAGCATGGCTTTGCCAGGATACTCTGCCCTTTTGATCTGGTTTCTTCTCTTGAAGCTGGGTGTATTGTGTATATTTGATTTGTTTGTGATTTTGACCTTGCTTCTTGTGCTTCTATCCATCCCATTTTAGTCTGTACTTAATTTTCTTGTCTTTGGTCAGCCTTTCCTCGTCCTTCTGTAGTTCCTTGTGTCTGTGATATTTAACTACTCTATAGGTAGCCCCAAGAGGGAAAGCTGTTGCAACTGGAAGAACATCCCAAGACTTTGTACACATCTCTCTAGCAGTGTCTGGATGGTAAGTCCTTAACATAAAGGTATTTCCAATTCTTTGTTATGTTACACTTCACTTTTGTTCCTTCAACTTAGATTACTGCCTAGATACAGCATACCCATTTCAGTTCCAGCACATTGATGGTCAACTTACAGAACAGTGTAAAACTGGACCTGTGAAAAGCTTGAGTCAGTTAGTCGCAGACTGTGAATACTTGTGGACTACAACAGCATGCCACCTGCTCTTGATGGACAGTTTAGTTGTAGCAGAGTTGTCATTAGTCAGGCTTGGGAAAGCAAATTTAACATTCAACAGGCCTGGTCTGGAGTATATGTTTTAGGCTCTGTTCACATGTGCGCTAGGTTCTCCATTATTATGTTTTATCATATGACCAGAGTAATGAGAAAAACTGAAGCACCGGATCCATCACATGACGGACACCAAAGGCACATGATGAAAAGCATTGACTTTAATGGTTTCAGCGGGTTTTGGTCATGGTGTCTGTCACGACTATGGGGTATGTTGACCCACTAGGCCGCTCCGCCGTACCGGAGTAGCAGCTGGCCAAACAGCAGTCAATGGTATTCTTTAGGACAAGAGTACCTGGATAGAAGATTTGATAGACACTTGGCGTGGCAGACACTTGGCGTAGCAGACACTTGGCACAGATGACACTTGGCACAGATGACACTTGGCACAGATGATGAACTCGACTCCAACATTAGACTTCGCACTGGAACAAACACAATTACTGTGTAGCGTCCATGGCCGTGTGCCGTCGGGTCAACTCACCTCCTGACGCCCGCAGCCATGGATATGCGAACGCTGATCCACATGTCCTTCCCAGGAGATGCCAGCGCTCACTTCCACTCTGGTCTGCTGTGTCCCGTAGGGTGCGCACGCACGCTCGTGCCCGCTCTTAAAGGGCAGCGCGTGCACATGAAGAAAATCATCATCATCAACACAAATAATTTCCTGGACTATAAGAAGGCCCCAGCCCTTCTGATCTTTGCCTGAGCGTTGTTAGTAATTCCCAAGTCTGTCTTGCAAAAGGTCCCTTAGTGTATCCCGTTCCAGTTGTTACCCGTGCCCTGTTACCTGTTCCTGTATCCCGTGCTGTGTTCTTGTTCCTGTGCCTACGAGTTGGAGTCGTGTCTACTGCACCTGTGTCATCCGCCACGTCCTGTGTCATCTGCCACGTCCAGAGGGATTCAACACGTCTGGCGCAACCTGCGGTACCTGCTGTCATCCGCCACGTCTGGCGTTACCTGCTGCACCCATCTCCATCCGTGCCAGAGCTGCGGCCACTGTCTGGACTATTCAGGTACCCTTGTGCGGGACTTTGTATTGCAGTGGTTCCCTGTTGTTTGGCCAGCTGCCTCCCTGCTACGGCGGTGCGGCCTAGTGGGTCCACATACCCACACACCGTGACATACTGGATACGGGATACAGGAACACAGGATATAACTAAGGGACCATTTGCAATAACGAACATGGGCAGACACAACAATGCTCAGGCAAGGAGGTAGAGGGCAAAGTCCATTTTAAAGTCTAGGGTGCATTGGGATCGGACAGGGAGCATTTTACAGGTGCACCCTAGGAGAGACAGTGGAGCAGAGTGGGCGAGTGTGCTGGCGTATCCAGGGAGGGAAATGCCGGCTGAAGTACATTGGTCTGCGGTCGCGGCCGCTGGAGGGTAAGTGGTGCTGGCGGTCCGTGACCGCGGCCATTAGTGTGTCCTTCATTTTGACAGACAAAATAGCGTTGCGTGCTGCCCAATTTTGACTGGCAAAGAGGACAGAATCTCAAATGGAGGCTCCTAACAGAGGAGATGTGAACAGCGCCTTACATACATAGTGCATAGCCCAAAGCCTGACTGACCTGGTGTGATAAGTCTACGTATGTCACTTACTTCAACTAGATGTGTAACAACCTGATAGCCTGTAAAATAAGTGCACCCTCTGAAGTTTTAATGTACAAGTATTCTAAAATCCCAAATATTAGTATGTCACATTTCTTTCTTGTTAAATGTCAGAACCCTTTCTTTAATGGAACCCAAAAATATGGGACTAGAAGCTTTGTATCCACTGTGTATGAGCAGCTCCTGAAAAACTCATCTGTTCACTCTCAGGTGGTGGTCATCCATTATTTCTATTGACAATATCACCGAAAAGGTATTGATCCAGAAAAAGGAAAATAGTCTTTAGGGCAATGCTTCCTGAGGAAAATATGCACAAGTTCTCCCTTTAATCAAATTCAGCAATTTAGCATCCAGGATTTATACACAGGCAGCGATGTGATATTAGACGCTTGCCTAGATCAGGATAATAGAATGTCATTATGTCCACGACTAGTTGGTTCATGAATTGAGCAGGTTGAAGAGTTACACGTCTACAAGAATTTGTGCTAGATAATAATATATTCAAAAACAGCCAGCATGGCTTTATGAAAGGGCACTTTATCGAACAAAATCCACTGGGTTTTTATGAGGTAGTGTTGGCGGGGGTTGTGGTATATTTAGATTTTGAAAAGCTTTGCATTATATGTCTCTCAGAGGCTTGATAGAAAATTTAAGGATTGATTGGGCTAGAACATATAATTTATAACTCTTGGCTGAAAAATTGGATAAAAATCTATATCTAGTAAGTAGTTATAACTTGCTTATACTCAACCAAGGACATAAATGGAGCAGCCTAGGGATCTGTATTGGGATTATTACTGTTTCACTTATTTTATTTATTTTTTATTTTTTATTTTTAAATAGTGTGGAAATTGGAATAAGAATAGCCACAACGTTGTCCATTCGCAATGTCTTACTCCTACACATGGACCTATACCAATTATAATATTGGGCAGCAATATGTTGAGGCAATCACAATTGAAATTGGATTGTGGAGATGCAAGAATATAAAAATGTTTCACATTTTAAAGGGAGTCTCCATTTTTTAAAGGGGTTGTCCACCTTTGAAAAACAATTATGCAATACATTATATATATATATGTATTAAAGTATCTTTGTAATATACTTACTGTTTCAAAGCTGTAGATGTCGTCTGCTTCCGAATAGTGTCATGTGGAAATTTCCTCTTCCGCTGACGTCCCGCCTGGTCTTCTTCATTCTGTACTTCTGGACGAGCTCCTCTTTCGGTCTTCTGCTCGAACGGTGCGTCGTGAGCTCTTCCGAACTACGTCTTGATGAACTAGGGCCTGCGCGTTCCAACATATTTTTATTACAATCAGTTCCAACATATTTTTATTACAATCACGCATGTGGAGTAAAATCAAATTTAAGTCCCTTTTGCCAGCACACTGCATGCTGGGACACAAGCGGTGCGTGCAGGGAGCACAATGTCCGGAAGAGCAACAGAACAAAGCAACAGAGGTAAGTAAACCTCAATATGTAAACATTGGAGCGTAATCGTAAATGAAAATAAAAAAAATTAGATAACGATATGCAGGGGGCATTATTATATAAATATAGAAGCATTGCAGTCATGAAAAAAAAAGTATCAGAAAACCCCTTAAAGTCCATGTCATTTTTTTAGGCCCAACATTCTGTGCTGATTCATCTCTTTAATTTTATATTTATAGTGTTCCAATTTGTTCTGATACAGAGCTCCAAATACATAACATTAAATAATAAAATTCGGACTACCTGAAGCTATGTACCACTTAGGGGAGTTTTGAGCTAAATGCATGAGCAGTATGCAGCAAACTGGACAAAATTGCATCAGTTAAAGAAGCACTCCACGTTTTTATTTTATTTCCCCCTCCATTTGTACATTGGTGTTTCAGTGCGGTGCTGTGTGCAAAGATACTTATCAATCCATGCATCACAACGTTTTCGGGTCCAGCGCCGCCCACGTGATCACATTCTGACCTCGTCTGGAATCGCTGTACTTTTGAGAAAACCGGAACTTAGGCTCTCAATGCATTCCTATGGGAGCCAGAAGGTGTGGCACCATCTACAAGGGGGTACTGTGTGGAATTATCTACAAGAGGGGGACTGTGTATGGCACTATCTACAAGAGGGGCTCTGGCGTTATCTACAAGAGGGGGGCTGTGTGGCGTTATCTACAAAGGGGCTGTGTGGTGCTATCTACAAGACGGGGGCTGTGTGGCACTATATACCAGAGGGGGCTGTGTGGCACTATTTACAAGAGGGGCTAGGTGTGGCGTTAGCTACAAGAGGGGAGCTGTTTGTGGCCTCTTTAATTTGTTTTCTTTTAATTTATTGTTATGTTAACTACTTTATATAACCATATTGCTTGTAAAATGTACAAATGGTTTTATGCTCGAGTTACAGGAAAAAAAAAGAGAAAAAAATGACATCTCATTGATTGGTAGAGAAAGCAAACATGGCGAGGGGGAAGGAGATGATGGGAAAGAAGTTGATCGGGGGCAAACAGAATCTTTGCCCTGAGTGCAGGAGAACATAGCTACGCCTCTGCCCTTATGTGTAGAAGTGGGATTCAATTTTTTAACAACAGGTTTCCTACTTAGTTGACAAAGATAAACGTGTGGGGGTGGGCTGCATGCAGTGAGTTGCAACATTTTTTCAACTCTAATAATCATATAAAACAATTAGAATATACCACGTACACCATATATTAATGTAATATCAAAATAAATATATTTCTACGTATCCAGTAATATCCTATAAACAGCAGTAGAACTATGCTCATAGCATAAATATAATACCAGAACCAAGCTCAGTACATATATACAATACCAGAACAAAGCTCTGTACATATATACAATACCAGAACAAAGCTCTGTACATATATACAATACCAGAACCAAGCTCAGTACATATATACAATACCAGAACCAAGCTCAGTACATATAAACAATACCAGAACAAAGCTCAGTACATATATACATTACCAGATCCAAGCTCAGTACATATATACAGTACCAGAACCAAGCTCAGTACATATATGCAGTACCAGAACAAAGCTCAGTACATATATACAGTACCATAACAAAGCTCAGGACATAAATACAGCACCAGAACCAAGCTCAGTACATACTAGTATATACAGCACCAGAACCATGCTCAGTACATATATACAATACTAGAACCAAGTTCAGTACATTTATACAATACCATAACCAAGCTCAGTACATATATACAATACTAGAACAAAGCTCAGTACATATATACAATACCAGAACCAAGCCCAGTACATATACACAGTGGCAGAACAAAGCTCAGTACATAAAAACAACAAAACCAAGCTCAGTACATAAATACAGCACCAGAACAAAGCTCAGTACATATATAAAGTACCAGAACGAAGCTCAGTACGTATATACAGTACCATAACCAAGCTCAGGACATAAATACAGCACCAGAAACATGCTCAGTACATATATACAGCACCAGAACAAAGCTCAGTACATAAATACAACACCAGAACAAAGCTCAATACATATATACAACACCAGAACCAAGCTTAGGACATAAATACAGCAGCAGAACCAAGTTCAGTGCATATATCCTGTAGCACAACCAAGCTCAGTACATATATACAGCACCAGAACAAAGCTCAGTACATATATACAATACCAGAACCAAGCTCAGTACATATATACAGCACCAGAATCAAGCTCAGTACATATATACAGTACAGAACCAAGCTCAGTACATATATACTGTACCAGAACCAAGCTCAGGACATAAATACAGCCCCGGAACAAAGCTCAGTACATATATACAGTACCAGAACAAAGCTCAGTACTTATATAAAGCACCAGAACCAATCTCAGTACATACATATCGCACCATAACCAAGCTCAGTACATATATACAGCACCAGAACCAAGCTCAGTACATATATACTGCACAAGAACCAAGCTTAGTACATATATACAGCATCAGAACTAAGCTCAGTACATATATACAGTACCAGAACCAAACTCAGTACATATATACTGTCACGGTCACAGGGTATGTGGACCCACTAGGCCGCTCCACCGTAGCGGAGAGGCAGATGACCAGGTCTCAGTCTATACAAAAGTCTATAGCAGTTCGTAACACTCGGGTACCTGAACTAGTCCAGACAGTGGCTGTGGCTTCAGCACGGATGGAGGTCGGTGCAGCAGGTTGCGCCAGACGTGACGGACAGTACAAGATGTGGCAGAAGACACTGGACATGGCAGAAGACACTGGACGTGGCAGAAGACACTGGACGTGGCAGAAGACACTGGACGTGGCAAACGACAGCAGGTGCAGTAGGACATGACTCCAACACTAGCAGGCACAGGAACAAGAACACAGCACGGGATACAGGAACAGGTAACAGGGCATGGGTAACAACTGGAACGGGAAACACTAAGGGACCATTTGCAAGACAGACTTGGGATATACTAACAATGCTCAGGCAAGGGTCAGAAGGGCTGGGGCCTTCTTATAGTCCAGGAAATCATGTGAGTTGATGATGATGATTGTTTACATGTGCGAGCACTGGCCCTTTAAGAGCGGGCACGAGAGTGCGCATGCACCCTACGGGACACAGCGGACCAGAGCGGAAGTGAGTGCTGGCGTCTCCTAGGAAGGAGATGGGGACCAGCACTTACAGATCCATCGCTGTGGGCATCGGGAGGTGAGTAAACCCGAGGGCCTGCGGCCATGGACGGTACATATACATAACCCGAACCAAGCTCAGTAAATAAATACAGCATCAGGACCAAGCTCAGTTCATATAGACAGCTGCATAACCAAGCTCAGTACATATATACACCACTTGAACCAAGCTGAATACATGAAAACAGTACCAGAGCTAAGATCAGTACATATATACAGCACCAGAAGCAAGCTCATGATAAATACAGCAACAAAACCAAGCTCAGTACTTATGTACAGCACCAGCAGCTCAGTACAGAAATAATTTGCAAAGTCAAGTTAGACCGTGCCATATAAGTTTGTACTATGTGAAACTACAGCTCCCAGTATGGCCTGAGGAAACAAGGATATGCTGGGAGTTGCTGTTTCACAGAAAGGAATGGCACTACCCATCATCTCACTTTAGATCATTTAGTTAATACAGTACTGATCAGTCAGAGGGAGACCAAACTTTTACATTCAGTGACTCACAGGTGATGCCTTCTCTGACTGGAGTCCTTCACTTTTTCTTTTCTTCTCCATCCGGACCAGAACTTTATGTTGACGTCTACTGGCCACAACTTAGGAGAAGTCACCATGAAGTTCTGGGCCGTATGGAGAAGTTCTCTTCGCTTTCCAACATATTCGCATCTACTGTATAATCTAGCACAAAATCCTCATAGTGCCACACGCTGCACCCCTAAATTTAATAGCATTATGCACTGTGTCTCTGAATTTGCAGCTATAAACTGTGCCCCTGAATATACCACCACAGACTGTGCCTGAATATTTTAGTGCTACACACTCTGCTCCCTAATAACAAAGCACCACACACAGTGCCCTCTAAAAATAGTGCCTCACGCTGTGCCCTATAGATTGTGCCAAACACAGTACCCTCTGTAGATAGTGCCACATGCACAATGCCCCTGTTCATAATGCCACACACACTGCCCCCTGTATAAAGTGCCACACACAGTGCCCACAGTATATAGTGCCCCACACACACACAGTGCCCCCTGCAGATAGTGACCCACAAACAGTGCCTCTTGTATATAGTACCCCACACACAGTGCTCCTTGTATATAGTAACCCCCACATAGTGCCCCCTGTTTATAGTGCCTCAGTCTGTGTCATCCAGTGATGCAGGTCTGGCCTAGCCAGGCCTTGCACCTGAGGAATGATGCAGGAGGCGAGATGGCATCAAAGAAAAGCATTGAATGGCGGGCAGGGAATTGATGGTTATCTTGCCCTGAAGCGCTAGTTAGACTCATCAATTGTATCTGCGTCATATAGATGAAGGTACAATTGGTGTGCAAAGTGGACCGGGTCGGTATCCCAATTCTCCCCAATACAACGAACCTGCTGCTATTTTAACAATCGGTCCGGGAGAACCAAGGAGAACCAGCCTGATCCCACCCCTGTTTATATGAGACAATGATGGCTGATATATGGACCTGAATTTTACTATTTCAACCTTCATTATATTATATGCTTCAAATATGACACTGTAAAAGGAAATCAACCTGTCGATGAAATGCTGGAAAAGCAAATTTTCTTTGCTCATCTAAATAGTAATTACCTAACATATTGGGAATTAATGGGATCACTTCTGTTAGCAGTAGCAATTATCCAAAAATAGAGTAGGGCAGTTCTCCATAGAGTAAGCAGGTCTCCATGATTGCCCAAAGTTCCTATAGCTAAAGGAGAGATCAACATTCTCCATCTGCTACAGTGAAGGAAATAAGTATTTGATCCCTTGCTGATTTTGTAAGTTTGCCCACTGTCAAAGACATGAACAGTCTAGAATTTTTAGGCTAGGTTAATTTTACCAGTGAGAGATAGATTATATTAAAAAAAAAAAATCACATTGTCAAAATTATATATATTTATTTGCATTGTGCACAGAGAAATAAGTATTTGATCCCTTTGGCAAACAAGACTTAACCCCTTAAGGACGCAGCCTAGTTTTGGCCTTAAGGCTCAGAGCCCATTTTTCAAATCTGACATATTTCACTTTATGTGGTAATAACGTCGGAATGCTTAAACCTACCCAAGCGATTCTGAGATTGTTTTCTCGTGACACATTGGGCTTCATGTTCGTGGTAAAATTTGGTCGATATATTCAGTGTTTATTGGTGAAAAATTGCAAAATTTAGAGAAAATTTTGAAAAAATAGCATTTTTCAGAATTTAAATGCATCTGCTTGTAAAACAGACAGTTATAGCACCCAAAATAGTTACTAGTTCACATTTCCCATATGTCTACTTTAGATTGGCATCGTTTTTTGAACATTCTTTTATTTTTCTTGGACGTTACAAGGCTTAGAACATAAACAGCAATTTCTCATATTTTTAAGAAAATTTCAAAAGCCTTTTTTTTAAAGTACCTCTTGAGTTCTGAAGTGGCTTTGTGGGGCCTATGTATTAGAAACCCTGATAAAACACCCCATTTTAAAAACTAGACCCCTCAAAGTATTCAAAACAGCATTTAGAAAGTTTTTTAACACTTCAGGCATTTCCCAGGAATTAAAGCAAAGTGGAGGTGAAATTTGCCAATTTCATTTTTCTTGCTGAATTTCAATTTTATTCATTTTTTTTTCTGTAACACAGAAGGTTTTACCAGAGAAACACTACTAAATATGTATTGTCCAGATTCTGCAGTTTTTAGAAATGTCCCACATGTGGCCCTACTGCGCTCGTGGACTAAAACACAAGCCCTAGAAGCAAAGAAGCACCTAGTGCATTTTGAGTCCTCTTTTTTATTAGAATATATTTTAGGCAGCATGCCAGGTTTGAAGAGGTGTTGAGGTGCCAAAACAGTAGGAATCCCCCAATAGTGACCCCATTTTGGAAACTACACCCCTCAAGGAATTCATTTATGATTGCTGTTACCATTTTGACCGCACAGTTTTTTCACAGCACGTATTTGAATTGGGCTGTGAAATGAAAAAAATGTCATTTTTTCCAATAAAATGTCATTTGTGATCAAAATTTCTTATTTTCACAGGGAACAAAATACCCCATTTTGTTGCCCAATTTGTCCTTAGTGTGGCAATACCCCATTTGTGGTGATAAACTGCCATTTGGGCCCATGGGAGGGCTCAGAAGGAAAGGAGCTCTATATGTTTGTTGGAGTCCAGATTTTGCTGGATTGGTTTTCGGGTGCCATGTCGCATTTGCAGAGCCTCAGAGGTATCAAAGCAATGGAAACCCACCAAAAGTGACCCCATTTTGGAAACTACACCACTCAAGGAATTCATTTATGGTTGTTGTTGTTGTTAGCATTTTGACCACACAGTTTTTTCACAGCACCTATTTCAATTGGGCTGTGACATTAAAAAAATGAAATTTTTTCCAATAAGATGTAATTTTTTATCAAAATTTCTTCTTTTCACAGGGAACAAAATACTCAATTTTGTTGCCCAATTTCTCCTGAGTGCAGCAATACCCCGTTTGTGGCAATAAACTGCCGTTTGGGCCCATGGAAGGCCTCAGAAGGGAAGGAGCGCTGTGTGTTCTTTGGAGTACAGATTTTGCTGGTTTGGTTTTCGGGTGCCATGTCGCATTTGCAGAGCCCCAGAGGTATCAAAGCGATGGAAACCCACCAGAAGTGACCCCATTTTGGAAACTACACCCCTCAAGGAATTAATTTATGGGTAATGTGACCATTTAGACCCCATAGTTTCTTCACAGAACTTATTTGAATTGGGCTGGGAATTTAAAAAATATATTTTCTTTCCAATAATATGTCATTTTAGCTCAAAAATTCATATTTTCACAAGAAATAAAATACTCCATTTTGTTGCCCAATTTGTCCTGAGTGCGGCAATACCCCATTTGTGGTGATAAACTGCCGTTTGGGCCCATGGGAGGGCTCAGAAGGAAAGGAGCGCTGTGTGTTCTTTGGAGTCCAGATTTTGCTGGATTGGTTTTCGGGTGCCATGTCGCATTTGTAGAGCCCCAGAGGTATCAAAGCAATAGAAACCAACCACAAATGACCCCATTTTGGAAACTACACCCCTCAAGGAATTCATTTATGGGTGTTGTGACCATTTTGACGCCACAGTTTTTTCACATAACTTATTTGAATTGGGCTGGGAATGAAAACAAAATTATTTTTTTCAAATAATATGTAGTTTTGGCTGAAAATGTCTTATTTTCACAAGAAATAAAATACCCCATTCTGTTGCGCAATTTGTTCTGAGTGCCGCAATACCCCATTTGTTGTGATAAACTTCCGTTTGGGCCCATGGGAGGGCTCAGAAGGAAAGGACCACCATTTGGCCTACTGGGGATTTTCTAGTGCGAAGTCATGTATGCAGAAGCACCTGAGGTACCAGTACAGTTGAAACCCGCAAGAAGTGACCCCGTTTTAAAAACTACACCCTTAAGGCATTCATCTAGAGGTGTAGTGAGCATTTTGACCGGAGACCTACACCCCATAAACTGTAATGTGGGTTCTCCCGGGTATGGCAATACCCTACATGTGGCTGTTATCAGCTGCCTGGGCACACAGCAGGGCTCAGAGGGGAAAGACGAGGGGGGATAAGCTGTGCGGAGTGCATCAGGGTAAGTAAAATTGGGGTAAATTATAAACCAAGGGATGTATGATCAATTTTAAAACACTCTTTCATACAGAGCTCTGGTTATTCGGGACACGTGTCACATTGATATATTGTGTCATTCCTTATCGCCCTCTTATAGCAGACTTTGCACCTCTTTTGACTTTTTCGCTTCTTGCCAGTTTGGGGAACTTCTCCTGGAAAGTGTTGCCGCCTTGGTACGATGCGTGTGGCCTCGCTTCCAGAAGTACTGGGTGCCCCCCCTTCTTGGTCCCTAAAGATTAGGTTCTTGATAATCACCTCTTGAAATTCCAGGAAAGTTCCCGTCTGGCCTGCACATCGACATAGCACGTACGCATTGTACAAAGCCATCTGTATGATGTGCACGGCCAGCTTCTTATACCACACCGCATGGCGCTGTAGGGCTTCAGGATTTTATCTTACAAGTCTATCCCTCCCATGTACCTATTGTAGTCCAGGATGCAGTCTGGTTTGGGGGTGGCCTTTCCTTCATATATCCTAAACCTGTAGGTATACCCTGATGCACTCTCGCAGCTTATACATCTTCACGCCATACCTTGCCCTCTTACCCGGCAGGTACTCACGGAATTGAACCCTCCCTTTAAAATGTACCAGGGACTCATCAATAGAAATACACTTCTTGGGGGTGAATTCTTGGGAAAACCGGGCACTGGAACGGTCTAATAGGGGTCTCCGTTTATACAAACGGTCAAAACTGGGGTCATCTCGGAGTGGGCACGGCTCACTATCAGTATAATGTAAGAAGCGAAGTATTGCCTCATTTATTTATTTTTTTAGATTACAGTTCAGTTCTGAAGTTGCTTTGAGGGGCCATTTATTAGAAACCCCTATCAAACACCCAATTTTAGAAACTATACCCCTCAAAGTATTCACAACAGCATTTAGAAAGTTTATGAACCCTTTAGGTGTTTCACAGAAATTTAGAGCAAAGTAGAGGTGCAATTTAAATTTATTTTTTTGTCAGAAAATCCTCTTTATACCATTTTTTTATAACACAAAAGGATTTATCAGAGAAACGCAACTTAATACGTATTGCCCAGATTCTGCAGTTTTGAGAAATATCTCACATGTGGCCCTAGTGCGGTAATGGACTGAAGCACCGGCCTCCGAAGCAAAGGAGCACCTAGAGTATTTTGAGGCCTCTTTTTTATTAGGCACCATGTCCGGTTTGAAGAGGTCTTGTGGTGCCAAAACATTGGGAACCCCCCAAAAGTGACCCCAATTTGGAAACTAGACCCCTTGAGGAATCCATTGTAGTTTTCTTGGGGTGCATGCGACTTTTCTGATCAGTTTTTATTCTATTTATAGGTGGCGTGGTGACTAAAAAACAGCAATTCTACTATTGTTTTTTATTCTATTTTTTTACAGCGTGCACCGTGCGCTATAAATGACATATTCACTTTATTCTGCGGGGCGATACGATTACGGCGATACCAGATGTTTATAGGTATATGTTTTTTATGTCTTATGGCGTTTGCACAATAAAATACGTTTTGTAAACAATCATTCACTTTTTGTGTTACCTTATTCTAAGCGCCAGAACTTTTTTATTTTTCAATCAATAAAGCAGTGCGAGGACTTATTTTTTGTGTAACGAACTGTAGTTTTGATCAGGACCATTTTTCGGTACATGCGACTTTTTGATCTCTTTTTATTCCATTTTTTGGGAGGTGAAGTGACCAAACAATTGTGATTGTGGTACGGTTTATTATTATTTTCTTTTACGCCGTTCACCGTGCGGGATAAATAACACAATAATTTTGTAGTTCAGGTCGTTACGGACGCGGCGATACCAATTATGTATAGTTTATTTGTTTGTTTATATATTTTTATTAATAATAAATGAATGATAAGGGAAAAAGGGGGATTTTTACTTTTAATACTTTTAAAACTTTTATTTTCTTATTTTTACACATCTTTTTTTAACTTTTTTTTAACTTTATTACTTTGTCCCACTAGGGAACTTGAGGGCAGGAGGCCCAGATCGCTAATCTAATACACTGCACTACATGCGTAGTGCAGTGTATCAGAGCTGTCAGCTACTCACTGACAGCAAGCATAGTGGGTCCTGACGTTGTCAGGACCCACTAGGCTTCCGTCTATGGCATAGCCGGACGCCATTGTTTGGTGTCCGGTTGCCATAGTCACCATCGCCGGCCGCTATCGCGTAGCAGGCCGGCGATGGCAGCTTAACCCCTAAAAAGCTGCGATCTCTATAGAACGCGGCTTTTAAGGGGTTAATCAGCGGGGACACAGCGATCGGTCCCCGCTGTAGGAGCTGTGACAGCTGCTGAACAAGACAGCAGCTGTCACAGCTCCTGTATGTGTTGGGAGGACGGCCGAAATGGCCGTCACTCCCGAGACGTACTATTAGGTCATGGAGCGCGAACGATACAGCTGCCATGACCTAATAGTACGTCCAGGAGCGGGAAGGGGTTAATACTTGGTGGCAAAACCCTTGTTGGCAAGCACAGCAGTCAGACATTTTTAGTAGTTGATGATGAGGTTTGCACACATGTTAAATGGAATTTTGGCCCACTCCTCTTTGCAGATCATCTGTAAATCATTAAGATTTCGAGGCTGTCGCTTGGCAACTCGGATCTTCAGCTCCCTCCATAAGTTTTCGATGGGATTAAGGTCTGGAGACTGGCTAGGCCACTCCATGACCTTAATGTGCTTCTTTTTGAGCCACTCCTTTGTTGCCTTGGCTGTATGTTTCGGGTAATTGTCGTGCTGGAAGACCCAGCCACGAGCCATTTTTAATGTCCTGGTGGAGGGAAGGAGGTTGTCACTCAGGATTTGACGGTACATGGCTCCATCCATTCTCCCATTGATGCGGTGAAGTAGTCCTGTGCCCTTAGCAGAGAAACACCCCCAAAACATAATGTTTCCACCTCCATGCTTGACAGTGGGGATGGTGTTCTTTTGGTCATAGGCAGCATTTCTCTTCCTCCAAAAACGGCGAGTTGAGTTAATGCCAAAGAGCTAAATTTTAGTCTCATCTGACCACAGCACCTTCTCCCAATCACTCTCAGAATCATCCAGATGTTCATTTGCAAACTTCAGACGGGCCTGTACATCTGCCTTCTTGAGCAGGGGGACCTTGCGGGCACTGCAGGATTTTAATCCATTACGGCGTAATGTGTTACCAATGGTTTTCTTGGTGACTGTGGTCCCAGCTGCCTTGAGATCATTAACAAGTTCCACCCGTGTAGTTTTCGGCTGAGCTCTCACCTTCCTCAGGATCAAGGATACCCCACGAGCTGAGATTTTGCATGGAGCCCCAGATCGATGTCGATTGACAGGCATTTTGTATGTCTTCCATTTTCTTACTATTGCACCAACAGTTGTCTCCTTCTCACCCAGCGTCTTACTTATGGTTTTGTAGCCCATTCCAGCCTTGTGCAGGTCTATGATCTTGTCCCTGACATCCTTAGAAAGCTCTTTGGTCTTGCCCATGTTGTAGAGGTTAGAGTCAGACTGATTAATTGAGTCTGTGGACAGGAGTCTTTTATACAGGTGACCATGTAAGACAGCTGTCTATAATGCAGGCACCAAGTTGATTTGGAGCGTGTAACTGGTCTGGAGGAGGCTGAACTCTTAATGGTTGGTAGGGGATCAAATACTTATTTCTCTGTGCAGAATGCAAATAAATACATATAATTTTGACAATGTGATTTTCTGTTTTTTTTTTTAAATATAATCTATCTCTCACTGGTTAAATTAACCTAGCCTAAAAATTCTAGACTGTTCATGACTTTGACAGTGGGCAAACTTACAAAATCAGCAAGGGATCAAATACTTATTTCCTCCACTGTACATCACTCTTTCATGTTCATGTGACTATTTCTTAAGCAGTTTCTCTTCTTGCAAAGAGCTATGCAAATAACTCATAACGTGGGAGAGCAGAAGAACATGGGCGTTTTCTAGTACAGGAAGAGAGTTGCTTTTCACAGGAGGTGACAACCTCATAGGTTGCTTTATCAGCGGGCTATGTTTTTAGTTGCCTGAACTTTTACGGTATTATAACCAGGGAGACAATAACCCAGAGTACATAAAAAGAACAAAGTGTATATCAGCCATGACAAAGATAATGCATTATAGGGTTAAGGGGAGATTGTTCTGTAATAACACTATATTAGATTTTGCTGTTTAGGCAGTTTCCTAATACTTAAAGGGAATGTGTTTAGTTAAACAATTAGTGTGTAGGTGATTAAACATTGTTCTAATTTTTTTTATTTTTTCCACGAGTCAGGAAATATTATAAATTGGATTCAATTTATAATATTTCCCAGCACTGGTCACTAGATGGAGCAATTCCCAAAATTGCAGCATTGCATGTGGTAAAGCAACCACATTGCTTTATGCTGCAAAATTGGGAAAAAATCCCTCGCTCTAGTGAGCTCTCAGAATCCCCCCTCCTTTATCCTGGCTAGTGCCGGGAGAAACGAGGGGTTTGAACGGTCTAACCTCCTACACTGTGTGTCGCCATTTTTTGAGCTAACACACAGTGTAGTAGGTTTACATACAGTAGTAAACACACACTGAAACACGAACATACATAGAAATAACTTACCTGCTCCAGTCGCCGCCGCTCCCTCCGGTCCGTCCGCTCCGTCTGCTGCCGCTGCTCCATGTGCACAAGTCCGGAAGCCGCGACCGGAAGTAGTAATTTTACTGTCCGGCCGCGACTTCCGGTCCACAGGAAAATGGCGCCGGACGGCGCGCATTTCAAATTGGACTGTGTGGTAGCGGCGCATGCGCCATTCCCACACACACGGCGTACACCAAAGTGGATGGAACGGGCCCCGTTCGCATTCCCTATGGGACTGGAGCTGCCGTATTCCATGTCTGTATGTGTCGTTAATCGACACATACAGAAATGGAAAAAAAATGGCAGCCCCCATAGGGAAGAAAAAGTGTAAAAATAGAAAAAAGTAACACACAAACACACAAATAAATATAAACGTTTTTAATAAAACCCTAACATAAAACTGATATAAAAAAAAAATTTTGGTGACACTGTTCCTTTAAAGAGGTTGTCAAAGATTAGAGACATAGTCTGTTTTATTCCAGAAACAGTGCAATTCTTGTCCATGGTTTGTGTCTAGTATTGCTATTAAGTCCCATTCACTTGACTGTGGCTGAGCTGCAATACCAGTCACAGCCCATGCACAAGAGTGGTGCTGATTCTGGAAAGTAACCTCTCTTTGTAATCTTGTACAACCCCTTTAAAGAAAAATTCTTTAAAAATTAATGGACTCTTTGGGTAATATTAAATCCATCAAATGAAAGTTAGCATAAGGTAATGGTAAAAGGGGATTCCCATCTTATAAAGTGTTGGTATATCGCTTGGATATGCCACTTCTTTATTATCAGTGGGGATCCACCCTCTAGGACCCCCATAAATAATGAGAACGAAGGGGCCGCAGTGCTGACATAGTGCTGCGACCTTTGGCTTCTAGAGAATGGGGCCGGCTTTAGTCCCCTGAACTGCCGGTGGCCAGGAACGCCGCTGTGCAGGGAAAACTTAGAAGGGGACGCAGCACTAAATCAGCTATGTAACCCCTTCATTCTCAGGATCGGTTGGGGTCCCAGAGGTAGGACCCCCACTGATCATAAAGTGATGGCATATCCAAGGGAGAATAACTGTTTCATAATTAACTATTTAATGTTGGGAACGCTATAATAAAACAACACTATGTAAAATAGCTAATAAACAGTAAATGATATAACAGTTCACAGTTTGTGTTTGAGCTCAAAGCCTGAACCTTTCCGTTCTCGCTTGTAGGTATATAATGATGGCCGAAAGAGTTAAACCCTTCTTTTAAACCGGTTGAATCAGGTATACGTGGTGCAACAAAATTCAATTTAGTTTTTCTACAGAGAACAGAGTGGCTTAAATGCTATCAATTTGTTTATAATCTTTGCAATCAGTAATCTTATGATTCACAAACACGGTCACGCTGTTCATTCATTATTATTTACAATACTCTCTCCGCAGTAAGAAAAGTCTTTTTGTGTTACATTTTTACCTTAAGTACTTCTCCTTTCTTCCCGTATTGATCCATGTTATATAAATTGTGCTTCTTCCCTATTCCTCCAGGTTTATGCTTCTGCTGGTGAAGATAGGGCTTCACTTAAAGAATGTGGCACAGCTTCAGTTTCCTCTAATTCTCTTCTGCAGTTGGTCAATGTCTTGATACTGTATATTCAGCGCAGCACCACATAAAGAACCATTATTTTTATAGAATCTCTAGTGCTTGTTACTAATGCTTTTGCTCAATCTCTTATACTTAACTATGATATTCTGCCTTTGAAAGTCAACTCAAAGAAATGTTGATACCTAGAAAGCAGAGCCATGCTGATCAATTTTAAGCTGACATAATTCACACATAAAAATGTTCAAATTGACTTATTACCTACAGGAAGGCGGACGAGGACGTGAAGAGAGCAAAATTAAAAATCCAAATAGTACCATTTGACATGATATATTACTCAATGATTATTATTTACATTTTACTTTTTTTATTTTTTTTTGACATATCTTCCATGTGGCTGCCTGGAAAAAGTGGAGTGGAGATGACGTGGCGCTTGTTTTCCTAACGCTACTGCCATTTTGTTTTACTTATTGTGAGGGTCGAGAGGATTAACCCCTATGAACGATTTGCCATATACACTGAACGCTTTTAAGGCTGTATTTACACTGAACATTTTTGCAAAGGTATTGACAGTATTTTACTGCAGAAGCCAATGTGCAATCTAATGACTAAAAATATATGAATTTTACTTCACTCATTGGATCAAGTAAGTCCAGTGTAACACGAGCAGGGCCGTCTTTAGCCTTATTGGGGCCCAGGGCAAGGGTTAATATTGGCCCACACTGCACTTCACAAAAATGTCTAATGTAGTGAGAACTCTCCGTTACAGCATAGGGAAAGAAAGAAAGAAAGAAATGAACGGTATAGAACGTTTACCATTCTCATTGCTCTGTTAAAGAGTCAACCAGTAAATAAATAATCAAATGAAAAGCGTGGGGCGCCGCTATTAGTCCACCAGTCCCAGCGCTACACAGCCGGACTGATCACAACTAGAACAGGTGGACCAACAGCGTGGGAAAAACAGCCACCAAGTTTTCTGGCAAGGCTCTAGTTGAGGATTTGTGGGGGTGAACCCATGCTGTCCAAATAATGTATTAATTTCATGAACACATAACAGACTTAGATACAGGGCCCTAGCAGACAGAATCACACATGCTAGGCTTAGATACAGGATCACACATGATAGGCTTAGATACAGGATCACACATGATAGGCTTAGATAAAGGGCCCTAGCAGACAGTATCACACATGATAGGCTTAGATACGGGATCACACATGATAGGCTTATCAACAGGCCCCAGCAGGCAGTATCACACATGCTGGGCTTAGATACAGGCCCCAGCAGACAGTATCACACATGAACGAATTAGATACAGGGCCTCAGCAGACATTATTACACATGATAGCTTAGATACAGGGCTCCAGCCCACTGTATCACACATGATAGGCTTAGATATAGGGTCCCAGCAGACAGTATCTATGTAGTTACCCTCGCCGCTCCTGAGTCAGGTCCCCTTTATCTTCGGGCGTCATTCAGTATCGGTCAGGGCGTTATGTGCGGTGTGCATGCAACGCTCTAATGCTGAACGGCGTCTGAACCCAGGAGCATTAGCAGGAAGGGTAAGAATATAGAGATGTTAATTGTAATATGTAATATATATGTGTATATATATATATATATATATATATATACATATATATATATATATTACATTTGTAAATAGTAAATCCAAGGAATAATTCTGCAACAATCGTATGTGTAGCTATTTCTGTAATGTATTAATTGCATAATTACCTTTTTTCAGTTTAAAGCAGTGTTTTTTCTCTTCTGCTTTATGCTTTTTCCTGCAATCTCCTGTAGGTGGCGGTAAAACTCTGTTTTCTTCATTTTGAACAAGTTAGGGAATATTGCGGCACTGACATCATGTGAAATGTCACGCATAAACCATTAAAGATCTTTTGTATACTGAGTATAAAAGCTCCATTTACTGCTGCAAAATTAAGCAAAACTTGATAAAATGACATGAAACAATTACAAGGGTAAAATTAGATGCCAGATAAGCTCATCCTTGGATGCCAAATTTCAGTAAATTTTGTGACAGTAGGTTAAAATGTAATGAAATTGTTCTGTAAAATATAGAGGTCATCAAAATAGATGTGGCTCAATATGTTATTATAAGAGTACAAAAGTGCAGAAGTGGAGATTTAAAGATACTATTATTTGGTGCTCCCTTCCTTACCTAAGTCTAATGTGGAGTACTAAAAAGATGTGGTCAAGGATGGTCAGGTGGTCAGTCACAAATAATAAAGATGCAACATAAATTCACTCTTCGCTCCTTTTGGGATGCGGTTCATGGGACAGTCCCTTGAAAAACAGGACAGTTAGCAACTATGGCTACAGAGAAAACAAGCACTAACATTTCAGATCCAACAGTGGGACTCCAATCAGGGAGACCCCTCACAGCAGCTCCTGGCAGTGGGACCCACAATCTGGGATGCTGTTTTCCAAACAGACAAGCCCTTTATGATTTCAGTAATTTTTGGACCAATAATGAGTTGTGACAAAGAATCCTCTTTTGACCTGTCACTAGGACATATAAGTTGAACTGGTTTACTGACCTGAATAGCTGTCTCCCTGATTCCAGCGCTGTTTTTTGTTGTTTTTTTTCCTGGTCTCCCTTGTTCCAGAGATATGACCCAGTGTTGTGTTGGCTCCCTATGTGCTAATTTGCTGTAGTTAGCCAACAGGGCGTGAACTACCCTCAAGCTGACTCCCACTGATTGGTCAGTATCAGAGGCAAGGAAGCTAGCTCCACCCCATTGGCTAACTATAGCAAATTAGCATAGAGGGAGCAAACACAACAGTGGCCATATCTCTGGAACAGATTGGTCCAGAAAAAAACAAACAACAAAGCTGGAACCAGGGAGACAGCACTATTCAGGGCAGTTACCCAGTTCAACTTATATGACCTAGTGACAGATCCTCTTCAAGCATATCCATTGGATCTTCCAGCAGATTAAACATTTCCTTTGGTTTGCAATCAGCAGATCCCCACCACAGAGATTTTGTTTTGATGGCTAGATTGCAGTTGAATTACCTCAGTTTTCCGCTATATACACCCTGCATAGGTATATATATATATATATATATATATATATATATATATATATACACATATATGTGTATGTTTGTGAGCCCTTGGGTGACAATGGGCCCCCTGCCTGCCCCAGCCTTGGCTTCAGGGTATGTTCACACGGCAACGCCAATTACGTCCAAAATTACGGAGCTTTTTTCAGGTGAAAACAGCTCCTGAATTTCAGACGTTTTGACAAGTGCACATGTTTTTCGCGGTGTCTTTTACGGACGTAATTGGAGCTGGTTTTCATTGGAGGCAATGAAAAACGGCTCCAATTATGTCCCAAGAAGTGACATGCACTTCTTTGCGGCGGGCGTCTTTTTACGTGCCGTCTTTTGACAGCGGCGCGTAAAAAAAAAGCCCGTCTGCACAGAACACTGTAAGACCCATTGAATTCAATGAGCAGATGTTTGCAGATGGTTTGGAGCCGTTTTTTCGGCCGTAATTCGAGGCGTAAAACGCCTGAATTACGTCTGTAAATAGGGCGTGTGAACATACCCTCACAAGCATAAACCATGTTTACCCAGATTGTCCTGCCCAGGCAGAGGAACAGATCTACCCTGACCTCAACCTCATCCAAAAAAAATTGATGTGGGTCTTTAGGCATCTCATTGCCTTTTACATGGCATCTGTGTATACATCCATGTTCTTTATGGTTATTCTCCTTTTTCCATAGATATACCATACATTTCTAAGATACATTTTATGGTATATACACTACTCAACATTGAAATTGTAACACCAAGGAGGGCAAACCGTAAGGTTATGCAAATCGAGGAAGTATCAAGTGTCTCAAAGATCTGCAAATCATCAAATTGTCAAGCACCGATCTCCAATCTGTGGCATGTGGGAGGCATAAAGGCCAGATTAAAAGCAACGTTTTTTAGCCACATGAAACCTCAAAAATCGGATCGCGTGGTGTGGGATGATTGTGCGATGTTTTCTGTTCATCGACATGTCAGTTATCGCCACTTGTCACAAACTGAGAGGGACAGAATCCTTCAACTGAAAGACCTTGGTTTATCACTCCGCCAAAGCGCGAGATGTCAGCCCTGGTCAACGTTGTGTGTCCCAGAGGTTGGGAGAACAACAATGAACGGGAATGACAGCAAGAGGTGCGCGGAGGTTTACCTCTGCACAGATGGATCGTCTGATTGGAAGACTGCTGCGTAGTGATCCATTCTGTACTGCAAGTGAAATTGGACGTCACATCCCAAGTCTAGGGTGGCATCCAGTGTCGACACAAAACCATTGGAAGGTGTTTGCACAACACTGGGCTACGAGTCAGACGTCCAGCTACAGCTGTTCCATTGACCACACGCCACTGCTCTCAAAGGCTATCATGGTGCACAGCAAGACGGCAGTGGAGGCTGGAATGGAGGTCTATCCTCTTTCGCGATGAGTTCCGTTTTTGTCTTGGACACAATGATAGCCGGAGATTGGTCTGGAGACTACGTGGGCAACGCCATGAAGAGGCCTTTACAAGGGAACGTCACACCGGTCCTACTCACGGGATTATGGTGTGGAGTGGCATAATGTATGGTAGCCGGACCCCTCTAGTCTTCATTTCAGGTACACTAACTGCTCAGTATTACATTGATTTGGTCTTGGAGCCAGTGGTAAGGCCATTTTTCAAAAGTGTCCCGGAAGCCGTTTTTCAGCAGGACAACGCCAGGCCGCATGTTGCTAGTTCTACTGTGAGCAGCCTACGTGGCCTAAACGTTCTACCATGGCCTTCAGTATCTCCGGACTTGTCCCCCTCAAGCTCATCTGGGATGTCATTGGTCCGCAATCGCAAAATGAGCTGCCAGCAGCCAATCTTAAATATTTGCGTGCCCAAGTGCATTTAGCATGGAATATAATTCCTCAGACAACCATTAATAACCACATTGATCATATGCCAAGGCGTGTAAGTGCGTGAATTTCTGTGCGTGACGCTCATACTCGATACTGAATAAATCTGGATGTTTGGAATATTTTGTTTCATTTGATATTATTAACATGTCTATCAATCCTGTGATTTCCACAATTCCAATACTTTTCCTTCTTGGTGTTGCAATTTCAATGTTGAGGAGTGTCCATATCTGTACATATACAGTATATATATATGATATGGGTATATATAGAGATATATATATATGTATATTATACATTTTATGGTATGGGAGAATTTGCTGAATTGCACAGATCCCGATCTAAACCTTATGAAATACGTTGGTTTGGGTCTTCAAGATCCTCAATGCCATATCCCTGTTATCGTTGTATCTGTCCATGTCATTGCTGCTCATCCTGTTTTACGTATTTTCACCTCTTCCAAATATAAAATACAAATATTTTATTTCATTTTTTTTAAGGTCACTATGTCCAGCAAATATCAAAAAGTTAAGTCTATTTGTTTGTATAGTCTGAAATTCCAATAAAAAAAAAGTACACTTTGCTCTGTAATCCACGCATCGATTTTTCCACTACATGCATTTCCACTATCAGTGTATATTGTTTTTTATTAAAGAAACAAGAAAAGTATTTTACTCTAACGTCCCCTCCCTCCCCTCCCCCTTTGATGACAGACCACCAGAGGGAGATGTTCTAAGATGACATTTTCTAAAAGCTCTTTCCTGTTCCGTTACACTGTACCCTGTCGTGTCCTTCATGCCAGCTATTGATCAGAATTATGAACAATAGAAAAGACTCAGGCCTGCGATGTCATAATTAAACGGGATTATTGATCCGCTCAATGTATGAAAGACTAAACTTGAGACTGACTGAAACGAATCCACAGCAAGTAATGCAGAATGAATATCACGGGAGATTTAGTTCCGAAAATCTTTAATGAGAAGAAGCTGGAAGGAGGAAGCAGAAGACAATATTGGTGAAAGGGCATTTGCGTTTTAAGAGGAGAAAAAAACAACAACACGAAACTAGGCCATGCCAACCTAGGACTTAACTAATTGGATAAGAGCCCAGGCAGCGTCTTTCTCTCTTAACAAGTACATTAATGCTTCGCTCTAATGCTTCATCCATTTTGTAATTAACTGTTGAGACGGCTGTTAATTTGTTTTGTGGCGGTGCACTTGTTACAGGCAAATATCAGGCGTCTAGTGCACATTGTCAATAGCACAAGCATGCACAGTCTTTACACCCATAATAACACACAGCACAAGAGCAACATCAACTAAAGAAAAGCAACCTCTGTTTTACTACAGCGCAAAAAAGTGAGATCATTTAAAGAAATAGGCATTAAGAAAGCTAAAACAGGATGCCCCAATTAAGAAAACTCGCATGTGCTCATGAATGTTCTATTTCTCTTAGCCTGCACAGCATGTCACTTTTTAGAGCTGCAGTTTGTGCCCCTCAGCTGCTCTTCCTGCTGTAAGTGCAACCATAGTCAGCCATTTGGGCTTTCTAAAGCTGAAACATCTGGTCACCTAGTCACCCAACTTGCATTTAATGGGGTTCACTGGAACTTAAAGTATCTTAGTACTTAATGTTTGATCGGTGGGTGTCCGACTTCCGGCAATCTCCGGAGATAAGCATAATAAAGAGTCCGCAGGGCCTGAATGCTGCTTAGTCACATTGAAATGAATGGTACAAGTCATAGTACCAGACAGAGGCACCCGTACTGATGAGCCGATGAGCCTGTGTAAACAATAAAGGGAATGTGGCGCTCACAGAAGTGCCATGGCCCCTTCATTGTGCTGATTGGCAAGGGTCCTGGAGATCAGGATCCCACCAATCAAACATTGATTGATGGGCCATCATGTTTAAGTCCCGGAGAACCCCTTTAAATGTTTACAGGGACTTTCTACTCTCAGTGCCTACTTGGATTATTACCAAAGGGGATGCACTCCTGTATTGAGGAAAACTTATGAGCCCAGATCCATTTTCCTCCACTACCCTGAGGGGGCCCCCTAAACCTCAGGTCCACACTGCAGCTACTATGGCCGCTACGGCTGTAGTTTTTATGTCAATGTCCACATGCACTATTTGAGCTGGCAATGCAAGCTGCTCTTATTGGGTCATGTCAAAGGAAGTTACCGCCTTGGAGAAAACAGCCAATATATCAGCTATATAAATAAATGCCATGAGGCACATTTCTACAAGTCATTTTGATCAAATAGCTTGAAATATGTTTCGATTATCTTTTATTGCATCTTACGAAATTGGCGGTTTTTGTGACATTGACATACCGCTTGTGGCTATTAAAGGGGTTCTCCGGCTTTATGTCAATTAAGCTTAATCACTTTATAAATTAAAAGATCTAAAATTTTCTAATATTGTAATAAAAAACAAGCTAGAGTAAGATGCAACAAATTTATTAAGTGGCACACACCTCTTAATAAATTTGCTGCTTCGGCTTCCTCTGTGAAACGGAATGAAATCTACGCCAGCCAAGAGCTGGCGTAGATTTGAGCTATAATTTACACCATATAATTTAAGTAAATTCATTAGGCCGTGGGTGACCACGCTCCCGCAGCTAAGCACCGCCCACTTTTCCCCTACATTTTCTGTGACTTTTTGGTCCGTTTGCAACATTTCTACACCAGAAATTGGCGTAGGAATGTTTATAACTTGCGCTCTTTGTGTTTTAATTCTTCACCATTTTTAAAATATTTGTTTGCTGTCAGTGAATAAGAATTATAAGGATTGTTCTGCATAAATGGTACCCGTCTGTGCCCGACACGTGCTGGCGCTGTGGGCCGGGGGGAAGAATGTCTCATATTTGGTGGAGTTGTCCTTCCTTACGGAGTTTCTGGGAGGCGGTTCTCCAAATTATATTAGAGGTCACTGGGGTCTCGGTCCCTAGCTCACCCGAGGCGGCCCTTCTATTCATGTTCCCTATGCCATTACCCATTTACAAACGCTCTCTACTTAGACACCTCCTCCAAGCTGCCAAATCAGTTATTCCCCACAGGTGACGAATGGCGGTCCCTCCACTGCTGGATGAGTGGTTCCAGGAGGTTGCCTTACTGCAGCGAATGGAACACCTTCTGGCTCATTCTGCTGCTGCTTCTACCAGATACAGGGACACTTGGGCTCCATGGCTTATGTTCCTTTCTTCCTCCACCTACCGGACTGCGGTGACTGCATATCACCTCCCGTGGGACTTCCTCGGGGCAGGGACTACATACAGATGTGCGGGGTTTGCTTGCTCCAATCATGTTTCTGCAAGGTGCTTAGCTGCTTCTTATTTACTCATGATAATCCGGACCGGAGTCCAGGCTCACCATGAACCCCCCTCCCTTGTCTCTTCTTTGCTCTTGTTTGTTTCTTATTCTATCTTCTCCTTCTCCTTCCCTTCTTGTGTCTGTCTTACGTGGTCATCGGCTTCCTGTGATTGCGCTCGCCCACTATTGCCATTGCATTTTTGGACGTATGGGAAGTTGAAATGTGATATTTTTATTTTCTCTCTCAAGCAATGCTCCTTTCTCATATGCTTCCTTAGATTCCTATGGTACTTTGCGCTTTCTATAGGATGTGATGTTCACCCTCATTTTTGGGCTGTGCCCTCATCTGTCATGTTCTCTTTATTTGTGAGGACACATTTTCCCTAATTGTGTTTGTACCTGTTTGTATTAAAACCAATAAACAACTTTGAATATGAAAAAAAGAATTATAAGGATTTTAATCTAGACATCAACTCCTCTCATTGAGTCATCAGGAATGTTGGACAGATTTTCTGGATTCTTGCCCATTGAGATTCCTTGCCTGGATTGCCTAAGGCCCAAGTCACACGGCGTTTTGGTGCTGATTTTAACGTGGAAACTGTATGGGAATCAGAGACAAAAAATGACCCAAATCTCTCTCCATTGATTTCAATGGAAGGTAGAGGCATTTTTTTTCCAGGCTGTTTTTGACTGCTCGAGCAATTTTCACCTCTAAACCTCCATTGAAATCAATGGGAGGCAGGAAAAAAATATGATGTTTGTTTGGAGCATTTTAGACAAGTTTTTTGACCAAAAATCACCCACTGTTTTTGCATTTGCTTAATTAATAAAAAAAAGACTAAAAAAAAAGTGTTTAAGAAATGCATCAGCAATACGCTTGCATTTCAAAATCTGCCTCAAAACTCCTCACCATTTTGTCTTCCTATTTAAGCTTGGACCTTGCACCTCCTCGCCAGACTATTGAGCTTCCTGTCTCTAGCCCAGTTCCTTGCTGCCTCTTTACATCCTGTTGCTGCTTATCTGCTTAGTGAAACTCGACTGTTACTAGACTACTCTTAGGCGTAGTTCACACAGAGTTTTTAGGCGCTGTTTTTAAAGTGGAAACCGCACCAGAAAACGTCAGAAATCGCCTCCCATTTATTTCAATGGGAGACGGAGGCGTTTTTTTCCCGCAAAAGAACACTCGCGGGAAAAAAAAACGAAATGACCTTTCTTGACGCATTTTCTGCCTCAAAAATCCCATTAAAATCAATTGGAGACAGAAAAAAAATGCATTGAACGGCCGTGGCAGTTTTTGACGCGGTTTTTAGTAAAAAACGCTTGCATTTTTTTCCTCTGCCTGTTTAAGAAAGGTTAAAAAAAATAAAATAACTCAAAACCCTCCTAAAAAAAAAGTGAAGAAAAACAAATCGGGACAAAAAACCAGAGCTGATTTTTCCAGGCAGAATTTTCTAGCTGCAAAAAAACTCTGTGTGGGCTGACCCTTACTGTTATCCAGGGCCGGCCTTAGGATATATTATGATTCGGTGCCACACCCCCATCATAAAAAAAATGGCCCATAAAAAAGTATAATGCCCTCCCACAGTATAATGCCCCTTTAGTGCCCCCCATAGAGTATAATAATATTTAATAATGTAATATATTAGAACCCCTTCAAGGACACAGTATTTTGTCCTCTAATTGTGCCCACACAGTATTATGCCCCCTAAGTGCCACACAGAGCATATTGCCCCCTGTAGTGCCCCTACACAGTATAATGTCCGCTTAGTGGCCTCCACACAGTATAATGCCCCTTCCCCTGGCTGCCACACACAGCCCCCCTTGTAGATAGTGCCCCCTGTAGATTGTGCCATACAGCCTCTCTGTAGAAAGTGCCATAATACCTCACCTCCTCCCTGTAGACAGTGCCATAATCCCCCACCTCCCCATGTAGACAGTGCCATACAGCCCCCCACCTTCCCCTTGTAGACCGTGCCCATTAAAAAAAAAAACAATTGTACTCACCTAGGCACCGTTCCCACAATGAACTGAGCTTCTCCACAATGCCGATTATGGGATCCTTGCATAGGCCAGCGTGATCCTGTAGTTTAGTACAGAGTTTCCCAACCTTTTCAGACTCAAGGCACCTCTAAAAAAAACAAAACAGCCCCCACTCACAGTAAAATGACCATCAGCCCCCCACTCGCAGTAAAATGACCATCAGCCCCCCACTCACAGTAAAATGACCATCAGCCATCCTTTACAGTAAAATGACCATCAGCCATCCTTTACAGTAAAATGACCATCAGCCATCCTTTACAGTAAAATGACCATCAACCCCCCCATAAAGTGACGATCAGCCCCCCAGTCACAGTAAAATGACCATCAGCCCCCCCATAAAGTGACAATCAGCCCCCCAGTCACAGTAAAATAACCATCAGCCTGCCACACACAGTAAAATGACCATCAGCCCCCCACTTACAGATGCCCCCTGTAGATAGTGCCACACAGCCCTCTACAGATAGGGCCACACAGCCCCTTGTAGGTAGTGCTACACAGCCCCTTGTAGGTAGTGCCACACAGCTCCCTTGTAGGTAGTGCCACACAGCCCCATTGCAGGTAGTTCCACACAGCCCCCTTGTACATAGTGCCCCCCCTTCCCGTAGATAGCACCACTGCAGCTCCCTGAAGGAGGGGGATCCCCCTGTGGCCGGGGATTCCGCTACTGGATGGAGCGCTTGATGTCTCTGTCCATATTTGGACAGTGACATCAGGGGCAACTCCTGAAGCGGAATCCCCGTTCACAGCGTTGCCGACGCTGTGACCGGGAAATTCACTCCAGGAGAAGCCCCTGACATCTCTGTCCTAAGGCCGGCCCTGCTGTTATCACCTTTCTGTCTGATTGTTTCAGTCACTGGACTCTGAATCTGCTACAGTCCTCGACATTAGTTTACATTCAGAGGCTGCAAACCTGTACAGAACTAGTCCTGCTCTCAGCTTCGAAGTGGAAACAATTGTATCCAGTCTACGCAATGCTCTGTGATCTAAACAACCTGGACTCTAGACCGATACATTGTAGCAAACTACCAGACAGATTTGTGCAGCAGATGTGTTTAGCAGCGGCTTCATTCTGCTGATCGGTGGGGGTCCAGGTTTTGGTAAGGATAGACCCATTAACAAATAGTGGACATCACTCAATTCAACTGTGACATGGCAGTCACATAACGAAAGTTGAACTTTGTTGTCACAATGTAATCTCATACACATGGAGCGATTAGTGACATTACTATCTTGTTATCATCACAATAATTGCTACTTTAGCTGAACTTTCTAATAACAAGCAAATTGGGAAAGTCTCTAAGGCTTCGTTCACATCTGCGCTAGGGTCCCATTCCGACGGAGCTTTCCATCGGAACGGGACCCTGACTGACACAAATGGAAACCAAACGTTTCTGTTTCCATCACCATTGATTTCAATGGTGACAGATCCGGTGCCAATGGTTTCCGCTTGTCTCAGTTGTGCAAGTGTTCCGTCGTTTTGACATAATTAATAGCATACTACTAATTAAACTAATTAAAATCACCCAGGGCAGAATGCAAGATCAAAAAATGGAGGCAGTCACTAACCCCACATATATGAATCCCATAAACAACACAAAAGTTTGAACACAAAATGAAACAAAAATGTGTATACAGGTGCAAGAACGCCTGTGACTGCAAATTTATACAGCACACAAGAAAATGGTGACAGCACACTGTGAACACTAATGTCACCTAAACCGCTAAATATAAATAAATATGCATAACTGCTTCATTTTGTTGTGCCTTTGCCCCCCGCCTGCGACGCAATCGAGGGGTGCCAATGGTCTTCATGGCAGCCTGGGCGCCCAATGAAGTTCCCCAGGTCTGCCATCTTTGTACTGCTTTGAAGCCCTGCCTCTGGCAGGTCTACAAAGGAGACTGTCAGTATAGCAAAATACTGCAATACATTAGTATTGCAGTATATCATGCAAGCCATCCAACGATCGCTGGTTCAAGTCCCCTAGGAGGACTAATAAGAAAAAGTACAAAACAGTTAAATACATTTCTCTAGAATGTTCCAAAAAATATATATATTTATCAAAAGTTCACATTTTTTTTCCCTAAAGCAATGTTAAAAAAAATAAAAGTTAACATAACTGGTAGTGCTGCGTTCATAAAAGTCAGAACTATTACAATATAGCATTAATTAACTGTCTCGGTGAACGCCGTAAAAATTTAAAATATATATATAAAACACCCAAATTGCTGTTTTTTGGTCAATTTAGCTCTCCAAAAATGTTTTAATAAAAAGCGATCAAAAAGTCGCATTTATCCTAAAATGCTATTACTAAAAACTGCAGCTCGTCCTGCAAAAAATAAGCCCTCACATCTACTAATCTGCGAAAAAATAAAAATATGGCTCTCAGAACATGGTGACACAAAAAAATTTTGTTTTAGCAAACAGTTTTTTTTAAATAAAAGTGGTAAAACATAAAAAAATATATACATTTTATAAGTTTGGTATCGCCGTGATTGTATCAACCCGTAGAATACAGGTGAACATGTCGTTTTTACTGCCTGATGGACTCTGCAAAAACAAACCCCCCAAAAAACTGGCATAATCTGTTTTTTTGCCTATTTTACCCCACAAATTATTGGTTTTCAGTTTGCCAGTACATTATACGGTACAATAAATGGTGCATGAAAAACTACAACTTGTCCTGCAAAAAAACAAGCGCTTATAAGGCAATGTCGACGAAAAAATAAGAAAGTCATGGCTTTTGGAAGGCAGAGAGGAAAAACCGAAAATGAAAAAACAAAGGTTGTGGCTGTCCTTAAGGGGTTAATATAAATAATAATAATAATAATAATAATAATAATAATAATAATAAGAAGAAGAAGAAGAAGAAGAAGAAGAAGAATATATAAACCTATCACATCTATCTCATATCTAAAAATGATATGACAGCTGCTTAGTGAGAATCCCCTAACAAACTGTTATTCATTATGCAGTTAGTGAAATGAATATCAAAATATAAATGATAATAATATAAATAATATAAATCAAACAAATATAATCTTTTAGATCCACATAATAAGGGATTTATTAATCAATATTAGTTCTTTCTTTGCAAATTACAAAAGAGGAACCAAAGTTCCTGACTATAAATTGTAAGTATGCTGTCTCTTAAAAAAAAATACAAAAAAATAATATATACATATATATATATATATATATATATAGATATATAGACAGATAGACAGACAGATAGAAGATAGATAGATAGATAGATAGATAGATAGATAGATAGATAGATAGATAGATAGATAGATAGATAGATAGATAGATAGATAGATAGATAGATAGATAGATAGGTAGATAGATCTATATATATATATATTTATTTTTATTTTAATAGATTCTATCTATAACAAAGAAATCATAAAAAATTTACACAAAACAAATTCACTGCTGAAAATAATGTACAGTGCACAGACTGAAAATAGCAATGGCATTATAAGAGTACATGTTACAAATGAGTAGGGCTCGGCAGGTAAGTCGGACTGAGCACCAGGAGGAAGGCCCTGTAGTCCAATCAATATAATCTATCTATCATCTATCTATCTATCTATCTATCTATCTATCTATCTATCTATCTATCTATCTATCTATCTATCTATCTATCTATCTATCTAATCTATCTAATCTATCTATCTATCTATCTATCTATCTATCTATCTATCTATCTATCTATCTATCTATCTATCTGTCTATCTATCTATGTCCATCCATCATTTTCCCTGTGACTATTTCAGATCAGTGCCCGGGACAAAGGTGATGAGCAGCTACAACAAAGAGAAGACACCTAGTATGAAATAGTGATGATTAGTTAGCAGACATGGGCACGTCATTGGCGCAGGAAGGATAATAGGACAGTTTGTGCAGTCATGCTTTTTTGATCACAGTGGTTCATCTGTCATCTTTCAAAATTCAAACCAATGCAAATACTATTTTTGAATATGTCTAGAGCCTGAATGTGATTTCTGTATCTCCAGAACTCAGAACAAGTGCTTATGGGTATTTAAGTGAATATATATCAGGCAATGAAGAGAGAAGGTCACAGGAGGTTCAAAAGACATTGATTTGCATGCAGAGTACAAACAAGATAGACACCCCCACCGAAAGAGCATCTTTATAATAAAGTACACATGATAGCAGGTGATCCTCACATCTAGGTGTGCTTATCCTTCAATGCTTCTATTATTCACGACTTTAAAGATCAGAATAGTATTGTCAGAAAGTGGGGAAAACAATGATTACAGACTGACAGATGAGTGCAATAGGTGGATGATTTGGGCCAAATGGGCTTAAAATATGTAAACAGTTTTTCTCCAGCAACAAAAACATACTTATGATTGTGTCCTCATAAACATTACGCTACATTTAAACCTTTTTACTTACAGGGACATAACCTTAAAAGTCATTATCTGGCTTTGCCTGGATGTTGGACCTCACAATATCTATCCCTTAAAGGGGTTGTACGCTTTTGTAGGACAACTGGCAGCCAGTGTTTTTTTTTTAATAAACCAATTTAAAGTAATACTAAACCTAGAAATGAATGAGAAGAGTAATCAGGAGAAGTATTTTCCCCCACCTACAGGATTTTCTACATGTTACTAAAAGAAACAGTCTACTAGAAATCCTGTAGAGAATAAAAGGGTTAGACTCCCTCTGATCTGTTCCATTTTCAGATGGGGAACGGCTGAGGGGTTAACAATATTTTTGTCCTACTGCAGACAGGGAAAAGGGGGAGGGTCCTGCTCCAGCCAGTTGTCTTACAGACAGACACAGGAGAGTGAGGAGGAGATGGGGGTGGCTAAGCTCCTGGAACACACAGAGAAGATTTCTTAAAATATTAGTTTTAATAGGAACAATGTAGAAAAAGAAGAATATATTTTTATGTTTTTGTGCATTTTCTAAGTTTAGTGTTCCTTTAAATGGTCACTAACGTTTCAACAAACCTGGCAAAAATTAGTACAAGCGAATATAAGAAACTTTTTAATATATCTTAATGTAGAAAAATGCCACTTTCTCCATTTATCATGCTCCCCCCACCTTCCTCCTCCTAACTGTTCACTCACTTGTTTTCTACTTGTTCCATCTCCTCAAGAAGAGACATACTGAGGGGTCAGGTCACAACTGCCCATAGAAGTCTATAGAGAGGGGAGGCAATCAACAAAATGTTGGAAAGAGCAAATGTACAGTACACAGACAGAAAATATCAATGACAATATAAAAGTATATGTTAAAAATAATTAGGGCTTGGCAGGTAAGGATGGTAGTCAAAGTCAGGACTGGGAGAAAAGTCCTGCAATCCAAACAATATAACATATAACTATCATACATAGATGTATACATTACTATAACAAGTAGAAATACTCAAACAGCGGAGGATAAAACTCAATAAGAAGCAAATGTAGAAAATAAAGGAAGCAGATGAGGGAAGTTAAGGTAAATATGTAGAATATAAAAGAGGAAGAGGAAAAAATGTTTATGTATGTAAGAGGCAATACAAGGTGGAGAATGGGGTCCGGGAATTTCTGCAATGATAAGGGTCGCCAACTACAGACACGGTGCAGGATAAGTCATTGGTGGTTTAGGAACTTCGCCAGTGAAACCAGATTATGTTCCTTTTAAGGATGAGGTGAAAATCAAAAACCAGAGGAGGAACCTCTCAATGCCCCTACCATGGCCAGTCTTGGGTTGTTTGGTACCCTGTGCAGCTTACAGTATTGACTTATACAGTAATAGCTTATAATGCAATATAAAGTTAAAGTGATTCCAACCCAGAGTTTAATATTAGTAAAACTAAAGGCATATCCTGAATAGAGCAGGAAACTCGGTGATATTACAAGAGCAATGCAAATCTAAATTTTCTAGTGACCATACGGAAAATCTATCCTTAATCTTCCCAACATATCAGCAATAAAAGTAAAACTTCTGAAAATCTCAGCAATCACCTGATATCGGCGACTGAAGTTGTAGCCAACCAAATATCTTGCCTGCACTGGCCACTATTGGGGAAATATAATATTACATGGCGTCTACTCAAATGAATGGATGAACAATTGATACATGGCTAGGTCGAGTTCGCCAGAGAAGGACTTGTACTTTCTTGTCAGCTCTTTGCTCTAGCTAATAAAGGTAGCTACTGAGGTTCCACCTATGATGTTCATATGCCCGATTGTGGAGACAACATGTGAAGACATTGTATTTAAACCCTTTCCGCACCAAGACACAACTGTACGTCGGGGTGAGGACTAACTTTCCACACCTCGACGTTCAGTTTTGCTGCAGGCACAGGAACTGTGCTTGTGCCATCAACAGCGGGTGCTAGCTTTACTATACAGCTGATATCCCGCTGCAATGGTCGGGATTTGCCATTTAACCCCTTAAATGAAGTGGGTTAATAGCTATTGACAGCAGCATCTAAGGAGTTTAACAGAGGGAGGGGGCTCCCTCTGTTTCCCCATTGGCACTCCCGCCACGCTAAAGTGGGGTGACGATGGTTGTCATGGCAGCCGGTGACTTAACAAAGGTTCTAGTAAAAAATATGACTTGTCCTGCAAAATAACAAACTCTCATGCATCTACATCAATGGAAAAATAAAAAAGTTATGGCTCTTGGAATGCGGTGACATAAAAACTATTTTCTTTTATGAAATTTGATGATTGTGCAAAAGTAGTAAAGTATAAAAAAAAAACTATAAATATTTGGTATCTCCGTAGGTCACAGACCCATACAATAAATGTAACATTATAATTACCGCATGGTGAACGGTGTAAATTTAATACGCAAAAGAACATGGCGGAATAGGGTTTTTTTTCCACTTAGCCCAAAAAGCTAATAAAAGTGAATGAATAATCTATATGTACCCTAAAATACTTCTATAAAAGAAATATGACTCGTCCCAGCTTTTTTTTTTAGGTTTTACTACTTTTGAATAATAAAATAACTTTTTATTGAAAATAATTTGATTTTGTGTCACCGCATTCTGAGAGCCATAACTTATTTTTCTATTGACATAACTTTACAAAGGCTTGTTTTTTGCAGGACGATTTGTAGTTTTCATTGGCGCCAAATTAGGCACATAAAACGTATTGATTAACTTTTATTCATGAACAAAAAACAGCAACTCTGCCATTGTTTTTCAAGTCTGTTTGGTTGTTTTGTTTTTTACGTCATCCACCATGCAGTATACATAATGTGTTAATTTTATTCTATGGCCATTATGATAGCAGCGACACAAATTATTTCGTTTTTGGGGCGGTGTTTGGGTCTTTTCCAAACAAAATATTTTGTAAGAGAAGAAACAGGTTTTTTTTTGTTTCTTTTTAAAAAAAGACATGGCACTATTATTGTATTGCAATGTATTATGCCTGTTAGCGTTTCACTGACAGGCAGCCTAATAGACTAACATACATGGCAGACTTGTGGGCCGATGTTAGACCCCGACTGCCATAGAAACCTATAACCTTGCTTTGTAAAACCACCAGGGCCGCCATCAGGAATTTATGGGCCCTGTACAGCTAGGGAGTCTGGCTCCCCATCCCCCTCATTACCAGGAGGAGCAACAGAAAGTGGCAGTAGTGTGACGTAAACAGGCAGGAGCTCTGCGTAGGGTCAGCGCGGAGACAGTAGGTGGGCAGCAGCTTAGTCAGGGGGCAAGATGGAAAGGGATAGGTGGCAAAATTAATTCAGACCCCAAACCAGACCCCGTAAAAAAATTCAGACTCCAGACCTGTGTACTTTCTGTTCCTGGGTTCTGCCTCAAGCTCCTGATGCTGGGGCCTTGCTCACAAGGTCATCATGACCCTTTCACATTACAAGGCAGATTACTTTCTCCAAAGTAAGTACCGCTGGGGCCTTACTCATAAGTTTCTAAAGTCATTAAAGTAACACGCAAAAGGTGGCAGTGGCAGACGTGCCCCATTTTTTTATTATTTTGGCCGGGTCCAGACGGCAGTATCAGCCATACTGCCCTAAAGACGGCCCTAAAAACCACTTAGGTACCACGGTCACTAAGGGGTTAAACGGCTGTTTCCGCATTTCTTTGGCTGTATATACTACAGCTGATACCCGCTGCTGATAGCGCTGGTACTGTTTCAGTGCCTGCGCCATTCCCTTGACAAAATAGTATTTAGTAATACTATGGTATGATGCGGGAAGTACTTGATCCCTACGCCATACTATTACAGCCCGGTGAGGAAAGGGGTTAACAGCTCTGTTTACATTAGTATCATAGCTTCCATTATTGACAAACCCATGACAGTTTTAACAGAACCATTTGCCCAACAATTCTTCCCTGATCCCATAAGTTACAATGGGTCTGCCAGATTTACATTAGATTTGAAGGCAAGAATAAAAAGCACTGAAAACTTACTGTCGAAAATCAATGGAAACTCGATAGAATGAACTCCAGAGCCTTAAAACGAAGTTTAAAATTGAGAATTATAAAGAAAAGAACAATATTATATAAATATAAAAAAAATATTTTAACATGGTGAAGGTTGTTTATCATTTTCTTTCTATGTGTATAAAGTATTTATGTCTGGAGAGGAAGTCAATCTTTTGGAATAATTTTTGGAGTACAAAAGTAGATTAAAAAATGCAGAAAAAATAAAACAAATAAACTCAAACATTTTTAATTACACCTAAATAAACAAAAAAAGTTGTATATGGAAAAAAAATAATGTTGTAATCGATAATCAAATTAACTACATACTCTAATACACTTCCCCTTTAATTACCCTGAATTAAATACAAATTAAAAACAGACAATTTAGGCAAAAAAAAGAAAAGAGAGAGAGAGACAAAGAGAGAGAGAGAAAAAAATGAGAGAGAGAAAAAGAGAGAAGAAAAAAAAAGAGAGAGACAGACACAGAGAGAAAGACAGAGAGGACTATACCACTATAAATAATACACATTTGCTCATATAAATATTGAATATATATCTTTAACCAAAACATTAAAAAAATATTTAAATTAAAAAAAATAAAAAAAATATTATATATATATATATATACTGTATACATATATATATATATAGCAGAAGAAAATTTGCAGCACTCCAACATGAAAAAAATGGTGGTTTATTCAATCCAAAATAACAGCAACGTTTCAATCCTACAATAGGATCTTTATCAAGGCTTGATAAAGATCCTATTGTAGGATTGAAACGTTGCTGTTATTTTGGATTGAATAAACCACCATTTTTTTCATGTTGGAGTGCTGCAAATTTTCTTCTGCTATATATTATTATACGTCCGAGGATCGGGACGTTTTTGCCTGGCACCTGGTCGATTATTTCTATGTGAGTGCTGCTGTCTTCTTGTGTGCTATATATATATATATATATATATATATATAAACATACATACATTGATTTATTTGATTTATTTGTTATTTTGCGTGTTTTCTTTTCAGAGAGTTTCAAATTCTTCTCTTCCCATGACTTGATAGCACGACAATGTGGTCTTTAATTATTATACATGTCTCTGGGCCTGAATTCAGAGATTCTAATTCTTATTTTAATAACAATACAGAGAATATGTAGGCGGAAAGCAAAAACAGCCATTAATATATCTCAACTACATCTCAAAGTCTGTAAATTCAGAAATATTTGCTTACTTTGGGGACCATGTTTATTTAACATTTAAATATATTCAGGACGTAGCTATAGGGGATGCAGAGATCATATTATGGACCTGCAATCTGTCCGTGTGTCATCTTAGGGTGCCTCAGTGACTCCCCCGAAAAAGAACATCTCCTAATACAACATACTTTTCAAAAAAGCATATCACACTGGGTACAGTACGGGCCCATAACACTCTCTGGGGACCATATTCCGACACAAATCTGTATTATAGCCGTGTACATGAGGCCTAAGATTGTATCACGTATTTTCCTCCCCCTTTAAAGAAATCACATGCTGTTGTTATGTTCATTGCTTTACAACCTTACACCACATTTCACTCTAAGTCTACTGTATTGTGTCATTTGATATAATCCTAATATTATTCATATTGTTTGTTTTTTCTTTTTAGCTCGTTTCGAGACTTGAGTGGAGTAGTAAAGGGTGCTCTAGTTAGAACTTTTTACAATATCAATGTATTTTGTTTGTTTAAAGTTCTTATTACATCTATTGAAAGGCTGTTCCATAGATCTATTAATCTTTCCGTGTTTCTTTATGTTTCTACCTCTCTTATTGGAAAACCCATGTGCTGACTTTCCCTGCTGGATTACACATTGTATTACTAGAGATAGGTCATTTGGTTAAGTCTTCCAGTTCCAACTTCGGGCTTACACTTTCTGAATTCGTTAGCCCATCTTTTTCTATGGCTATTCAGCACAAGATTTTACTGTGTATGTCTACTTGTATCCCCTGAACAGCTGAAGAGTCTACACAAGTTATTCTGAATTAGGGCACATTCACATATTGGGGAAAAGGACAGCAAAACTGAGGCATGTAGAATGTTTTGCATTTTTTTTAGCAGATTAATCAATTATAGCTAAATTTTATATTTTTAAAGCCTTTAGGCTTTTCTTTTTGATTTTTTGTTTGTTTTATTCCCAAACTTCTTACTGTCTTACAAACCCCTTCTTCAAAACTCCAACTCTCAATTTATTTAGTTTTACTCTTTGTGATCCATAATAAATAAATTCCATTGGGATTAGTAATAAATCCAAGAGCAACGGTAAGTGGAATTACTACCCTTATCTACCAACTACAATACAGATGACATTCTTGAAGATTTCAAAATTAAAAATCTTTGTTACCTTTATGACATATATTTTGTCATGCCCCGCCCACTTGTCATTTTCTTATCCCTACACACGCTCATAGTCAAAGTACAATTAACCACCACATACGATGGGTAAGACATAGAAAATTGAGGTTGGAGCTGAAAAGGGGTCCTATCTAATATAAAAAGTAAGTTATTTATACATTTCTGGCCCACAGTTCTTAAGCTCTATCATCAATGTTGTCCTACAGGATTTCCTAAGTTTAAAACAACATATTGACTGGAGTTCTCCTTTAAGCTAGAAAGGACGTTTGATGATTTTGCTTTATAGATACAATAAAATACATAATAGAAGATGGCACAATATAATGGATTTCCCCTTTTTTTCCTTTGGAGACCTCAATAATGTAGCTACACTTCCCAGCTGGCTGAAATCAACACTTAAAATTTAATCTGTGAGTCTTGAAGAGACAATATCTTAAAAAAGCTACAGAAGGGGTTAAATTGAAAATGATCTCAGAGAGCCATCTATGACCAGCTTCTGCCCGATCTCCCGCTAAACAGCAACTTCCATTTTTAGAACTGGGCAATTCACGGGAATTGCCATTTTTCATGCGTGGAAACACAGAGATAAAAAACACATTACTTCCATGGGCTGGCTTAATAACACCACTGAAAGTGACTTTTGGTTCGGTGAATTTACATTTTTTCTTGATACTAATGGGACAGTAAGTGTACTCATCCCAAAGATTCGAAATCGAAATGACAGTCATCAATACATCAAGTGACATATCCATCATACGTGCGTCTGATCTCTCATTCTGAAAGTTTATTTAAAAGCGCGCTTAGCCTTAAAACACCCGTAGCCTCCTCGTCCATCTGCTCACATTAGATTTTCTCTCATAAGACAGCAATGATCAGCCCCCACAAAAGCTGAGAGGCAATCACCTTAATGCGTCTGGAAACACATAAAAGAAAACAATAGTTGAGAAAACCTATACTCTAAGGAGTCTAAAACCTGCATAACTAACAAGGGCACTGGCGGACACTCGCTAAACGATCTTCTGCCACCACGCCTCCCCACCCCCCGTCGTCCAAGACAGGCAAAGATAATAGCAGGGCACAAACGGTTTACATATTTATCTCCCCCCAATCTGAAATATTCACAACAAATTTTATTCTTCATTTCTTCTTCAGATTGCAGGGAGACTTTTTTTTTCCCGAAAATCTGCCATTTTGTGGAGATAAATTGTTGGTTGAATGCTTTTAGTTGTTTCGCTGTTTATTTAATGATGAATAAATATCAGAGGTTATTATGCTTTTTGTTTGTTCAAGACAAAGAGTGACTTGAAGTATGAAAAACACTAAAATACTATCGAAACTGTCTGTTAGGATACATGAAAAGATTCCATATTCTCCGTACAGAAGTGTCTATCGATAGAGAACACAATAGACATTGGCAATCTATTCTCTATAGATACTTAAACCCAAAATTCAATTTCTAAGAAATGTTGATACCTTAAATGACTACTAGAAATAGTGTAATGACAATCTACTTTATCTATTGGGCACCTTAGCATTTTGGTCAGGTCGTCATACCGTGAAAGGCATTTCTAGCTATTGATGATAAATATATGGCTTCCCTAAAGAATAACTAGAGGAGGCAAATATATTCCACCGGGCCAGAGGAGATGCCAGTAGACTCCAAAAACCTATTTTTATGTAGGTAACGTACTGTCCATTAAGAAAATCCTGCTGCATTTAGTAAGATGGACACGGCACATTTTCCGACAGAGCTGTGAAATGGTTTGGACAATGGTAACAGAGATATTCAGATAATATATTACAAAATAAATGCTGGCACCAAAAAGCAGAAAAGAAGATTTAATTAAGATATTTAAAAGAATAAAATAAAAAATAAACTGCATCTCATTACAATTCAATTAGTCCATTTTTATAATAGATAAAAAGTACAATCCTGCAAGAGTGGTATTCTATGGAAAATTCTGCAGTCTTTTGAAAAAATAAATAAAAATATCTATCTATCTATATCCATCTTATATGTTCTATTATTTAAAGCCATTTCTATGCCAATAAATGAAGGCAGCATATATTACAATGTCAGTTGCAGACACTTTATATTGGTAAGGAAAAATAATCAATTTATTTTATACCTTTTTGTTGCACAAAATAATGTGTTAATTTTACAGAATCTCTGTTCAAAAATAAATATCTATGTGTTGTCATTATCCTTCTGTCCGTCTATCTATCTATCTATCTATCTATCTATCTATCTATCTATCTATCTATCTATCTATCTATCTATCATCTATCTATCTATCTATCTATCTATCTATCAAATAATTCACCAAACTGAATACGTCACTAATTTATAAAGATCATAAATACAATCAATATAAAAAGTCCACAGTTCCTATACTGGTAGAAATTGATACCACATATGTTTCACATTGTCCCATTAATAAAATACTGTATTTTCTACACGATCATGCCTTCAAATCTTGTTCTCCTTTATATAATACCTTCCATATAAATGTTGCCACACATACATCATATTTAATTTAGAATATACCAAAGGTTAAAATTCATATGATTCAGTATTGTCCAGTATTGTCCAGTTTTTAGATATCAGATAACATTCAGATATGATCCCAAATTCTTCTATTGTCTAGTTAAAATGTCACAGTTAAAAAATTCTTTTACGTTTTATTGTTTTGCCTTATAGGTTAATTTTTAATGGTAGAAATGTCTTTTATATTATAATTTTAAAAAGAATATTGTACTTTCTGCGTGTAAGTGAGCTAAATAAAGGGGCATGTCCGCCTTTAAATGGTGAATAAAGGTTTTTTGTTTTTTTTTTAGAATAATTTGGTTTATTTATAAAACACAAATCAATCAAACATCCCCTCATAGCCCAGCATTCTAAAAACCTCAGCAAACTCCACAAATTATCCATGATGGAGTATTAAAGGGGTTTTCCAGTTTCATGTAAATAAAGACTAATCATTGTATAAATTAAAAGTTCTACAACTTTCTAATTTACTAAACCTGTCATGATCACGTCCATTTTCCACACTTGTGCACAGCTTTTTACAGTGTATTAGTCTATGAAAACAAGGATTTTCCCATTGTTAAAGCAAGCAGAGATCTGAAAATGGTTAGATGCTGAAACACACAGTCTATTAGAAAGTTGTGGAACTAAAAGGACGATATATTTTTTCTGCTCCAAATGTGAATTATATGGAATCCCGGATATGATGCTACTGTAACCATTTTTCCTTCAACTAAAAATATTGCGGGTGTTCCCCATGGTTTTACAGTAACTGCATTTGGGGAGACGGAGTTCCAAATTTAGCCGATAGAGTGTATGAACTGTCAATACACTTTTGTTGTTATTCTTTATCTATTATATCATGACTGTGAAAGTTTCTGTATGTTTTCTGTTAATTGAAAAATGTTATAAAAATGTTTCAAAAAATAATTTCATTATACAAAGAATAAGGTTTGTTTGAAGAAAACCCCTGTAAAACTAAAAGAGCCCAATGATTGATATCCTAAAAATAAGTAATCCCTCAACAATGAGCAGTTAGCACAGTTACTATACAATATAGATATAAGATTAAAGAAAATTACACAAAGTATTAAAAGGGATGTCGGACCATATGCCAGAAGCCACTCTGGCTGACCAGACGCATTTATGCTTTACATTTCAATTGAATGGCTGGCATGTAATAATACTGTATAGGACTGGAAGGCAGATTCGGAGTCTAGTGGTTGAAAAAGGAAGGTGATAATACCAAGAGAAGTCAAGTTACAGTCCAAGTTCGGTACACAGATAAGCGTCAATAGTTTGTAGAGTAAGGCAGAGACGTGATGAGGAAATAATCCAAGTTCGGTAAACAGATAAGCCGCAATAGTTTCTGAGCAAGGCAGAGACGTGGTCACATATGCGCCAGGGTCCCGTTCCAACATTTCGTCTGAGCTTTCCGTCGGAAAGGGGACCCTGACTGACACAAACGGAAACCAGTGGTGACAGATCCTGTGCCAATGGTTTTCGTTTGTCTCCGTTGTGCAAGGTTTCCGTCATTTTGACGGAAGCAATACTGTAGTCGACTACGCTATTGACACATATATATATATATATATATATATATATATATATTCCTAAAATATTGTCATTTTCAGACCTTACAATTTTAACGTTTTACCATAGGCGAACGGTTCCTGTTTGTAGGGATTAGCTTATGCTGTGTACGATGGGGGAAGGGACAGCACACAATGTTTTGAGGAGGCAAAAACACTGCAGCCGGATATTAGTTTAAAGTCTATAGTAAAATATGAAAATGTCTACATGCACAGTGTTTTTGGGGTCAGTGTAATGGAGCGTGCTCTAGGTATGGCGTATTTTCGTTTTTCTCTATAAGTTTTACCTATGGAACTTCAAAAAATGTATTTACAAAACGTCACTAAGTTGAAAAATGAGGGAAGCCGATAACACAGGATCATACTATTGACAACAGGTGTTGGAGACAGTTCAGAACCTCCTCCATTCGGAATGACTAATGTACATGTCACAGAGCATGCCCACAACACTCTCACATATAAGTCAAGGAGTAGAGTTCTGACTTCTGAGTTTTCTTATGCCCAAGTGCCTCTCTAAGAACTGTAGTTGGAGCAGCTCAGGCAAGATGGCTGCCCACGTAATTATAGTTAAGAAAATAAAACAAACATATACAGTCAGAAAATAAAAATAGATTGGAAAAAACGAAAATGTTTCAGTTAAAAGGTGATACATTTCCCTTAACACAAATTCCTGTTGATCCCACATTGCTAATTTTGGAATGAGCAGTTTTCTATCTTCATAGTGTTGTAAAAATGGCAAGGAATTGCTGGGATGCATAAACTTCAGCACATGACGGCTTATTTTAGAGGATCAATCGCAGTTGAGGATTTGCAAAATTAAAAAAATCAAATAAAATCATGAAGATAAAATGCACAGGCTCGCTCACACGTCACTGCAAAAATTTCACATGTCTATTAATGACGTTGCGGTAAATGTGCCTTTCAGCTGAGACCCTTATAAAAATAGAATAGTGACTAATTAATTAAGGAAACAGGGCTTCTATAATGGACAGAGGGGATTTTCTGGGTGCTCTATATATCAGCCTGGGGTTAGAATAGATGCAAATTCTCAGGGATGTGCTTGGAACAAGAACAAGATAAATATATCATGTTTAAAGTTGCTTTTGCCGCTCCGAAGGCATCATGCAGGCAGCAGAGCCATGCCCACGGAGCATGTATGGCAGTGCACAGAGGCTGTACAGATCCGTAGTATGGAGCCGTATTTCCTTAGTTTGCTGCTGTACATGCTGTGTCGGGTGCCATATGTACAGAGCTATAGTAGGAGCATTGCTTCTAGAGGAAAAAAAGCTCCGTACATACAGTATCTGATGTGACATACTACAAATTTGTATGAAATCGGACAGTAAACACCTCCATATGCCTCTGTATGAAATGTGGTGGTACAGTAAAGGCCTCATGGACCTATATGGCAGCCTTAATACGGCTCCGTACAAAACAAAGCTATAATACAACCGGGTGTAAGACCTAAGACATAAAAAAATAAAATAATGTTACCGTTATTTTGGAGATAATTTCTCAAAAGAGGACAATGTATATACTTACGTTATACAGTAATAGTATAATATTGTCTAAAGCAAGGAACATATGGCATGCTGGGAGTTGTACTTTCACTGCAGCTGGAAAGCCATATGATGCAGACCACTGCCTTAGTCTATGATAATGCACTAATGATAATGTGGACTCTCTATATCACTGGTCAACTTGTTGGGCAGGATCAGTACCAGGAACACGGAAATGTTAGGCTTCATGCACCTAAGGGTATACTGGCTCCTTACAACCTCTGAGTTGTATGGAGTCATAATATGGCACCTAAATGATTCTGTACGGTCCCAATGTACTTCATTTGCCTCCATTTTCATAAAGAAGCGTACAGTTTTTTTTTCCCAGAGGTGTGACTCTATATGGCCTCCATGTGCACGACTTATCTGAACCAGATTATCAATCATAGAGCCAGGAATTAAACTGAGAAGAAATAGAACCAAAGGTCAGGAATGAGATGCACAAGAATGCGGAAACGCAGTGCATAGTAAGAAACAGAAGAAGAAGTCGGAAACCTACCAAACACACTATACTCAGGACAAATAAAACTGCAGTAGAACACCTGAAGGCTGGACTAACTAGGAATTTCTGGTTGGCACGTATGAAAACATCAACTTTCAGGACGGATTACAAATAGGATTTTGTACATTATGACAAGAATACAAAATAGCAAATTACCATGTGCAACAACAGTGTTTTCTTTTGCAGTATTTTATATAAAAGAGCTTTGTGATCGCCCCACACTTCATCCTTTGTTATCTCCAGCAGAAAATACTTTCATTCATCTGAATAAGAATAGCCAAATATACCATGCATAACAATAAATCAAAGGGCAGACCTGGGGTTCCCATCCTCCAAAAGTATTATCGGGTGTCTGTTATCGCTTAACTTTAGGTCCTCTACTCCTTCTCCTTTACCACCCTCTGGTTTTTATATGAGGTCCCCAATACTGACCCTATCCCCAACGATTCTCTCATGTGGTTCCCACCCCGCTTCCGACCTATGACTTTTAGGCTCTGTTCACATGGCAGAATTTTTGCGGTGGAACCTACGGCGAATTCTGATGCAAAATTCTGCCTCCTATTCTTTTCAATGGGAGTTGGATGCAACTTTTTTGAAAAAATCAGCTAGAGGGTGAAAAGAAGCATCCTGCTTAATCTTCGGGCAGATTCCCCCTGAACCTGCTGTCGTAAAGTAGACGGACCTCAGCTGATTGTCGCGCCAGTTTCTTTTAAAAAAGGATTTGCCTTCATGAGTCAAGGACTTCAATGAGAACCTTACTGTCAGACTAGCAATACATATTTTAAAAAATTTGGCAAACCTGGATTTAATATTTATTTATTTGGCGCCAAGAAATTGTGGGTAACTTATTCCCACTCAAGTATTTCACCCTCATGTTTCACCTCATCGTAACCATATGCTCTTCCTCACCTTTTGTCAACTCAAACTATTTCTTGGCACTGGCCAGTTATTTCCCCCTTCCTTTCCCCACAACCCCACATTCCTTGTTTTTTTTTTTATTGTTAACGTGTTTTTTTTCCAGACTGCCCCCCGCCTGGACCTGGACTCTCGTCCTACTTTATTTTTTCCACCCACAGCTTGTCCAGTCAGCAAACTTCCTACTTGTATTCCCTTTTACCAAACTGATATGCTGTGACATTAATGTTATGCCTTTCCCATGCACCTGTTGTGCTCCTGTTCCTTTCTTTTGCATGAAACAGAACGAAAAAAATATTAAAGTCTATGTACACCTTTGAAAAAGTTTTGTTTTTTTAACATAAAAATGTGTATCACTGTGTTTGGTGCAACTTTCTAAATACTTTTTATTAAAAATTATGTTTACTTTTTGAGATACAGCTGCTTTGTATACTGTATACAGAGCAGCTGTATCGTGCGCTGAGTCCAGATTCCATCAGGTCAGCGGCACTGATGGGTTCGGTGTCATCGGGTCATCCTCCTGTTATCCATCACATCTAAGCTCTGATCCCGCTGTCAATGAACCCTTCCGTGCCGTGGACCTGACGGATACAGGTTTCGGCGCTAGATGCAGCTGCCTCTGTATACAGGATACAAAGAAGCTGTATCTCAAAAAGTAAAAATTATTTTTAAAAAAAAGCACTGTACTTAGAAATTTGTACAAAATACACCGTTAGATATTTGTATTAAAAAAAAAAAATTATTTCAAAGGTGTACATAGCATTTAATAACGAAAAGCTCTGTGATTTACATTTAGGAACAGCTAATTTTCAAGGACTGTGATGCACTGTAGTCTTCCAGATAGAGTTATAGGCAGGGCCCGCTCATTATAGAATATTTATTTTTAGGTGTGATAACTGTGCTGGATCTATACCATATAATGACAGCTGGGACCTGCAGTGACGAACAGGAAATGCCACAGACACATTAACTAAATCAGATTAATTATTTTATCAAAAGAGCAAAATGTCATGTGATCATTGATGGGCATTAATTACTCTAAATTTGATGTAATTTACAGATAAGCTAGATAATGATTTTAACCCCTTAACGATCGAGATACCGTATATGTCGGCGTATAAGACGACTGGGCGTATAAGACGACCCCCAACTTTTACCCTTAAAATATAGAATTTAAGATATACTCACCATTTCGTGCAGGAGCGCTTCACTATGGCCATCGGCGGCAGGACCCAGGACTCTCTGTCTCTTTGAACTCGCGCATGCGCAGATAGGCTGCTTCATCGCGCGAGATCTGAGAGGCAGGGAATGAGAGGAAAGGGCGGGCCAGAGGATCTTACAGAGATGTTCCCTGGCGGCTAATACCGGCTTCCCTCAGATCCGTGGCGGATTCCGTGCATCCCGGGAGCCTGTGTACCGGACTGCAGGCTCACAAGGTAACACACAACCTGTGTGTAGACAATATGTAGACTAGGGATGTCACGATACCAGAATTTGGACTTCGATACCGATACTTCGTTTAGTATTGCGATTTCGATACCAATTTCGATACTTTTGCCAACAGTAATAAAAAAAAAAGTTCTTCCGTTTTCTGATGTGAGGCGCGACGTGTGATGAATTTTGAACGCGCCTCACATTTATAGTAATTAATCCCATCATGTTTCTCAGTCATATTGGGTTAATGTGCGAGGTACATGATGGGGTTAATTACTATTAATGTGAGGAACTTGGAGGGTAAATTCATCGCACCTCGCGCCTCACATTAATAAGTGAATGAAAGCCGTGTTTATTTCATTTTTTTACAGCGTACACGTCATAAATGATGCAAAAACATTGTTGTCCGCGCCATTACTGAATGTGTATATTTTATGTATTGAGACTTATTTTAATGTTTATTGTAAAAAAGGTGAATGTGTATTTTTTTTAAAATTTAACAATACTTTGTTTTTACTTTATTTTTAAACTTTAATGTACTGACATATATCAGATATGTGCCAGTACATTAACCTGTGGACGGATAATACACAGGCAGTTGTTAGGACATACTTGGGTATGTCCTAACAACATGAAATATGGTAAGACAGCCCTGGGGTCCGTCAATAGACCCTGGGCTGTCTGCCCATATATGGTATGGCCCTCGATCGCGTCACAGGAATTCCCTGTGACGCGATCCAGGGGCATCCCCCCTTCTCACTTTCCCCTGAATGCTGCAGTCAGCTGTGATCGCAGCATTCAGGGGAATAACGGCGGAGATGAGCGGTTTCTCTGATCTCCGCCGTTATAGAGCGGGGCTGCGGCTGTGTAATACAGCCATTGCCCCGCTCCTGACAGGAAGTGCGCACGCGGTCAGCATGAGGTGATGCGGCCGGCGCTGCACTAATGAGCAGCAGTTCAGCCACTGAAGACAGAACATGGGGGTGTTTTGTAGCGCGCCCGCCATGTTCTGTCTCCAGTGCCGCCGCTCATTAGTGCAGCGCTGGCCGCATTGCATCATCCTGACCCCGCGAACTTATCATGACTCAGGAGCGGGGCTGTGACTGAATTACACAGCCGCAGCCGCGCTCCCATACATTCATGTGTTACTATACTGAGCTGTGCGGCTGCAACGTGCATCCCTAATGTAGACAATATCCGGCATATAAGACGACCCCACACTTTTGACATTTTTTTAAGGGTGTAAAAAGTCGTCTTGTACGCCGATATATACGGTAATTAACATTAAAGGGAACCTGTCACCAGCATTTCACCTATTAAACCAGCAATACCTGATGGTAGTGGGTGAAAATTTTTGTGTAACCTATAACTATCTTCTAAGTAGGTCTTGTACCTTTAGTATTCAGTTTTTTTGTGTTCCCACGTCGTATGCTGAGCATAAAAGAGTCATATCTTCATTCCTCTAGCCATCCAGAGCAAACCCCGCCTCCTTACTTTTGATTGACAGCTCCTCGCCTTCCCTCAGCACACACGAAATCCCGCGTTTTCACATCGATGTTCTGTTTTGGTGCGTTCGCACAACTGGACACCATAGCGGCGCATGCGCAGTAACTAGATTTGAGGCCCGGATGAAGCAGGGAGGGGTATCGGACCATACATGACGGGGGCATGCGCGCTATCTCAGATGAGATTTTGGCATTCAGGGTAGGCCAGTTTCCGGCGGTGGGCGGGCATAAAAAGAGCAACAAACGACACTGACGAATTATTAACATAAAAGGCTCAAAATGTTTGCAGAACGTTATTTACGGTTGGAGGAGGAGTATAAAAGAGGGGATAACGGCAATGATCTTTTGACAGCAGCGGCCAGGGAGCGGTGAGGAGAGTTCAATAGGTGAAATGCTGGTGGCAGGTTCCGTTTAACTATACAGGAAGTCCTCCACAGCCCAGTAGGATTTTTGTATAATTGATTGCTGGAATTATAACTACAATATAAGGCTGGTTTGAAGTTTCACATACAGCTTTTTACTGCGTTTTTAATGCCATTTTTATTTGTGTTTTTTTGTGCAGCCAATAGTTACATTAAAGAGGCTCTGTCACCAGATTTTGCAACCCCTATCTGCTATTGCAGCAGATAGGCGCTGCAATGTAGATTACAGTAACGTTTTTATTTTTAAAAAACGAGCATTTTTGGCCAAGTTATGACCATTTTTGTAATTATGCAAATGAGGCTTGCAAAAGTCCAAGTGGGTGTGTTTAAAAGTAAAAGTCCAAGTGGGCGTGTATTAGGTGCGTACATCGGGGCGTTTTTAATACTTTTACTAGCTGGGCGCTGTGAAGAGAAGTAACATCCTCTTCTCTTCAGAACGCCCAGCTTGTGACAGTGCAGATCTGTGACGTCACTCACAGGTCCTGCATCGTGACGGCCACATCGGCAGCAGAGGCTACAGTTGATTCTGCAGCAGCATCAGCGTTTGCAGGTAAGATCGACTTACCTGCAAACGCTGATGCTGCTGCAGAATCAACTGTAGCCTCTGGTGCCGATGTGGCCGTCACGATGCAGGACCTGTGAGTGACGTCACAGATCTGCACTGTCACAAGCTGGGCGTTCTGAAGAGAAGAGGATGTTACTTCTCATCAGAGCGCCCAGCTAGTGAAAGTATTAAAAACGCCCCGATGTACGCACATAATACACACCCACTTGGACTTTTACTTTTAAACACACCCACTTGGACTTTTGCAAGCCTCATTTGCATAACTACAAAAATGGTCATAACTTGGCCAAAAATGCTCGTTTTTTTAAAATAAAAACGTTACTGTAATCTACATTGCAGCGCCTATCTGCTGCAATAGCAGATAGGGGTTGCAAAATCTGGTGACAGAGCCTCTTTAAAGTCTATAGTCAAAATATAAAAAGGACTGCATACACTGCGTTTTTGCTGCATTTTTATGGTGTGTAAAAAACCCAGAAAAAAAGCTGTTATATTTTAAATAACTCTGGCATTTTAAATAAATTTTTCATACAGTTTAATGCCAGAAAAAAAATCTATGTGTGAAGAAAGGCTTATGGGGATATTCGACTTATTGCATATATGTACTATCTCATGCACAATGTAACAGGATACCCCACTTCAGGTACCCCCAGCAATCAGCTGTAACCTGTGTGCGAAGCTATCAGCAATTGTTCAATTCCTCTGCAGCACCCCCACAGGTTAAACAACTCATTACACAGTCCCAATTGAAATCAATGGGTTACCAGTACAATGCATGGACCTGCTGTGACTCCATTGGGAGATATCAAAACCACACATCCCTTTAACCCCTTCCCGCCGGATCACGTATATATACGTCATTAAAATCGGTGGCTTACCGCATTTTCACGTAAATATACGTCATGGAGATGAAGCTGGCTCAGGAGCTGAGCCAGCGACATCACCACCGGGTGACAGCTGTATGTTACAGCTGGCACCCTAAGGTATCGGCCAGGACCGGAGCTAGCCTCCGATCGGACCGATTAACCCCTCACATGCTGCGTTCAATAGAGATCGCAGCATGTGAGGAGTTTATAGCCACCGGCACCCCAGCAACGTGATCGCTGGGTTGCCGGTGGCTGCAAAGGCGATCGGAGGGCTAATGCTTACCTCCCGATCAGCCTGTAACGGAATCCTCTTATGCCCCGTCGTCGGCGGGGCCCAGGAGGCTTCCGGTAACATCGGCAAGATGGCGCCGGCTCAGCTTCCGGCTCAGAAGCTGAGCCGGCGTCATCAGCAGTGGGTGTCCGCTGTATGTTACAGCGGACACCCCGATCTATCGCCAGGAACCGGAGCTAGCTCCGATTCCTGGCATTAACCCCTTCGATGCAGCGATCCATTGTGATCGCTGCATCCTAGAGGTTTGTAGAAAATCGGCAGCCTTGCCATGCGATGGCAAGGCTGGCGACTGCTACCATGGCAACAGGAGCCCTAACAATGGACTCCTGTCTGCCATTACGTAAGCTGATTAGGCCCCGCCCAGAGGCGGAGCCTGATCGGCTTGCTGTCAGTGAACAACTGACAGTTCCAATACATTGCACTACATAGGTAGTGCAATGTATTAGAACATCAAACAAATAGTTGGACATTCAAGTCCCCTAGTGGGACTAAAGAAAAGTGTAAAAAAAAGTGTAAAAAAAGTAAAAATAAAAGTTGGAAAACATACAATAAAAGTTTCAAATAATAACACAAAACACAATCGCCCTTTTTCCCTTATAAGTCATTTATTATTGAAAAAAATAATAAAGCCATACATATTTGGTATCGCTGCGACCGTAACGACCTGAACTATAAAATTATTATGTTATTTATCCAGCGCAGTGAACGCCGTAAAAAAAAACCTCAAAAACACTGCCATAATTACTGTTTTTTTGGTCACTGTCTTCCAAAAATTGAAATAAAAAGTGATCAAAAAGTCGCATGTATCCAAAAATGGTACCGATAAAATCTATACTTCACCTCGCAAAAAAAAACAAGCCCTCACACAGCTCCATCGATGAGAAAATGTAAAAGTTATGGCTCTCACAACTTGGCGACAGAAAAAATACATTCTCTTTCCAAAAGTAATTTTATTGTGCAAAAAGTTATAAAAAAAGTTCTATAAATTTGGTATCGCCGGAATCGTACTGACCCGCAGAATAAAGGTAACATGTAGTTTATAACGTACGGTGAACGGTGTATATAAAAAAAAAAGTGGCACAAGCTAGGCATGACATTTGACACTGAATTGGCATATCTAGGGAAACTATTTAATTTGTACCTTCCGCAGCGCAATCATTTATGGAAAAGATACGTGGGGTGAAAATGCTCACTACACCTCTTAATAAATGCCTTGAGGGGTGCAGTTTCCAAAATGGGGTCACTTCTCAGGGGTTTCTTTTATTATTTCACATCAAAGCCTCTGCAATTGTGAACCAATACTTTATAAGTCGCCAAATTAGGCCTCAATTTTACATGGTACTCTTTCACTCCTGAGCCCTGTCGAATGTCCAGGCAAAAGATTAGGGCCACATGTAGGGTGATTCTAAAACAGGGAAACACCGCATAATAATTGAGAGCTGTCTTGTTATGGTGGCACAAGCTGGCCACCACATATTGGCGTATCTAAGGAAAAATTCCCATTTTCATTCTCCCACATCGTGTGCACACGAATTTCTGCAAAACACCTGTGGGGTTAACATGCTCACTACACCCCTAGGTGAATACCTTGAGGGTGTTGTTTCCAAAATGGGGTCACTTCTGGGGGGGATCCACTGTTTTGGTCCCACATGGACTTTGCAAATGCAACATAGCGACCAGAAACCAAATGCAGCAAAATCTGTACACCAAAAGAAAATGGCGCTCCTTCCCTTCTGAGCCCTGCCGTGTGCCCAAACAGCATTTTACGACCACGTGTGGGGTATTGCCGTACTCCAGAGAAGTTGCTTTACAAGCGTTGGGGTTCTTTTTTTCCTTTATTTGTTGAGAAAATTAAAAATTTGGAGCTAAAGCTACGTCTTATTGAAGAAAAAGGATTTTTTTTATTTTCACTGCCCAATTCTAATAAAATCTATGAAACACCTGTGGGGGCAAAATGCTCACTACACCCCTAGATGGATTCCTCAAGGGGTGTCGTTTTCTCAATGGAGTCACTTTTTTGGTGTTTTCACTGTTTTGGTCCCTCAGGGGCTTTGCAAATGCGACATGGCCTGCGCAAACCATTCCTGCTAAATTTGAGCTCCAAAAGCCAAATGGCGCTCTTTCCCTTCTAAGCTCCGCCGTGTGTCCAAACATCCGTTTATTACCACATGTGGGGTATTGTTTTACTCGGGAGAAATTGCTTTACAAATGTTGTGGTGCTTTTTCTCCTTTAGTCCTCGTGGAAATTAGAAAAAATTAGCTAAACCTACATAATCTTTGAAAGAATGACGATTTTTATTTTCACGGCCTACTTCCAATAATTTCTGCAAAAAACCTGCGGGGTCAAAATGCTCACTATACCCCTAGATAATTTCCTCAAGGGGTGTAGTTTCCAAAATGGGGTCACTTTTGGTGGATTTCCACTGTTTTGGCACCGAAAGAGCCCTTGAAACCTGACATGGAGCCTAAAATATTTTCTAATAAAAAGGAGGCCCAAAATCCACTGGGTGCTCCTTTGCTTCTGAGGCCGGTGCTTCAGTCCATTACCACACTAGGGCCACATGTGGGATATTTCTAAAAACTGCAGAATCTGGGCAATAAATATTGAGTTGCGTTTCTCTGGTAAAAACTTCTGTGTTACAAAAAAAATAGAATAAAAATGAATTTCTGCAAAAAAAAATGAAATTTGAAAATTTCACCTCTACGTTGCTTTAATTCCTGTGAAACGTTTAAAGGGTTAAGAAACTTTCTAAATGCTGTTTTGAATACTTTGAGGGGTGAAGATTTTAAAATGGGGTGACTTTTTGGCGGTTTCTAATATATAAGGCCCTAAAAGCCGCTTCACAACTGAACTGGCCCCTGTAAAAATAGCCTTTTGAAATTTTCTTGAAAATGTGAGAAATTGCTGCTAAAGTTCTAAGCCTTGTGATGTCATAGAACAATAAAAGGATGTTCAAAAAACGATGCCAATCTAAAGTAGACATATGGGGGATGTTAATTAGCAACAATTTTGTGTGGTATAACTGCCTGTCTTACAAGCAGATACATTTACATTTAGAAAAATGCAAATTTTTGCAATTTTTCACCAAATTTTGGTGTTTTTCACTGGTAAATATTGAATTTATCGACCACATTTTTCCACTATCATAAAGTCCAATGTGTCACGAGAAAACAATCTCAGAATCACTTTGATAGGTAAAAGCGTTCCGGAGTTATTACCACATAAAGTGAAATATGTCAGATTTGAAAAAATGGGTCTGGTCCTGAAGGCCAAAATGAGCTTGGTCCTGAAGGGGTTAAAGAGGTTTAAGGCCAAAAACCGTAGCCAATAATATGGTGTATTTGTGTTGTTTGACCTAAATCAGTTTCCTTTCCCATCTGTGCACCAAAAGACTTAGAACATCACTCGGACATGCAAATATAAAAATACAGAATAACTGTTAGGGTATGTTCACACGCAGTGACCAAAAACATCTGAAAATACTGAGCTGTTTTCAGGCGAAAACAGCTCCTGATTTTCAGACGTTTTTGTAACTACTCGCGTTTTTTCCGGCGTATTTTACGGACGTTATTGGAGCTTTTTTTCAATGGAGTCAATGAAAGACGGCTCCAAAAACGTCCCAAGAAGTGACATGCACTTCTTTTTCGCGGGCATCTTTTTACGCGCCATATTTTGACAGCGACGCGTAAAATAACACCTCGTGGGAACAGAACACCGTAAAACCAATTGGCAGATGTTTGTAGGAGTAATGGAGCCGTTTTTTCAGGTGTAATTCGAGGCGTAAAGCGCCCGAATTACATCTAAAAACACTGCGTGTGAACATACCCTTAAAGAGAATTTTTACCTGGATTGTCCTCTGCGATAATGGCAGTTATGCTGTGATACACCCCCCACTTCCACAGGCAGATTTGCTGTTCATATATCTGGCAAAGTTGGGTAATATCCCCTGTAGAAGCTATAAAGGTAGAATTAAAGAGGAAAACTTTTTATTTTTATGATAAATTGCTTATTTACTTAATAAAACACCCAGAGAAACAAATGGATGTATAGCATTATAAAGGCAATGCTTGTCCCACTACATTAAATGAGCTCAGCTAAGCTGTTAGCAGGTGTGCATGTCAACACGCTTGTCGACTGTTTCCAATAGCAACGAGAACAATTGTGACTGCAGCTCTGGATTTGAATATAGGCTGTAACTCAGGATCAGTACAATATAAATAAGTTACTCTGCTTTTTATGTGGAAAAATTACAAAAGTAAACTGTTCTTACCTGAATGATTTCCTGATGTATAAAGCTCAGGTTGAAATGTTGGGGGCTGCTCATACTTCTTCCAATATTCTAGACATGTAATATGTATGGAGAGCACTATCATAGAAATTCCTTCTCCATTATATATATTCCGCATGATCATTTAGCCTTCATTTATATATCAAATTAGAGACGTATATTTCAAAGTTTTCCATCTCTATTATTTCCGTCCATGCGCCTTTAGATATGCTATCGGACTAATTTTAGTGATGAAATTCTCCGTCCACATTCCATGCAGTCCTCATCATATTTCAATGGCGAGTGTTGTACACACAATTCCAGTGACCCTCACAGAACCGTACACATGTTGAAATCTCTCCGCCACTTTCTGTACCAGGTTTGTTTTCCAGTGATTTATTTTTACTAGCTACTAAAAAATCTACTAAATTATAAGGGATAAGGTCAAGGATAGGAGAATACAGCTGTCTAATGTGAGTACAGACTCATTTGTGTATGTGTGTGTGTGTGTGTGTGTGTGTGTGTGTGTGTGTGTGTGTGTGTGTGTGTGTGTGTGTGTGTGTGTGTGTGTGTGTGTGTGTGTGTGTGTGTGTGTGTGTACAGACAGAAACAGAATAAAACAAAGTAAACAATAAATTTACAGACAACTTACTTAAAAAAGTTCCCAGCAGAGTATTTTTTTAATTGCACACATTTGAGAGGCTTTTTACTATGAGTACAGTCATTGTGTTTGTATTTGTGCGTGTATGCGAATATGTGTTTGTGGATTTGTGTGTGTGTCAATGCAGACAGATACAGATTAGTTGAATCATTTTTACCATAGAAAACATGTTTATGTGTATATTTTTACAGTCATTGTGTATGTTTGTGAATATGAATGTATCTGTTTGTGTGTGTGTGTGTGTGTGTGTGTGTGTGTGTGTGTGTGTGTGTGTGTGTCCATGTGTAATGCAGATAGATACAAATTGATTTAATCATTTTTGCCCTTTCACATTGTCATTTAAAATCAATAAAAAAAAAAAAACAAGACATGTGTTTGGTAAAAAGTCTGTAGAAAGTTTAATTTGATTTCAACTATGAGTACAGTCATTGTGTATGTACAGTATACACTACCGTTCAAAAGTTTGGGGTCACCCAGACAATTTTGTGTTTTCCATGAAAACTCACACTTCTATTTATCAAATGAGTTGCAAAATGACTAGAAAATATAGTCAAGACATTGACAAGGTTAGAAATAATGATTTTTATTTCAAATAATTATTTTCTCCTTCAAACTTTGCTTTGGTCTTGGAATGCTCCATTTGCTGCAATTCCAGCATTGCAGAGCTTTGGCATTCTAGCTGTTAATTTGCTGAGGTAATCGGGAGAAATTTCACCCTATGCTTCCAGAAGCCCCTCCCACAAGTTGGATTGGATTGATCGGCACTTCTTGCGTACCATACGGTCAAGCTGCTCCCACAACAGCTCTATGGGGTTGAGATCTGGTGACTGCGCTGGCCACTCCATTACAGATAGAATACCAGCTGCCTGCTTCTTCCCTAAATAGTTCTTGCATAATTTGGAGGTGTGCTTTGGGTCATTGTCCTGTTGTAGGATGAAATTGGCTCCAATCAAGCGCTGTCCACAGGGTATGGCATGGCGTTGCAAAATGGAGTGATAGCCTTCCTTATTCAAAATCCCTTTTACCTTGTACAAATCTCCCACTTTACCAGCACCAAAGCAACCCCAGACCATCACATTACCTCCACCATGCTTGACAGATGGCGTCAGGCACTCTTCCTGCATCTTTTTCAGTTGTTCTGCATCTCACAAATGTTCTTCTGCGTGATCCAAACACCTCAAACTTCGATTCGTCTCTCCATAACACTTTTTTCCAATCTTCCAATGTTTGTGTGCTTTTGCCCATATTAATATTTTCCTTTTATTAGCCAGTCTCAGATATGGCTTTTTCTTTGCCACTCTGCCCTGAAGGCCAGTATCCCGGAGTCGCCTCTTCACTGTAGACGTTGACACTGGCGTTTTGCGGGTACTATTTAATGAAGCTGCCAGTTGAGGACCTGTGAGGCATCTATTTCTCAAACTAGAGACTCTAATGTACTTGTCTTGTTGCTCAGTTGTGCAGCGGGGCCTCCCACTTCTCTTTCTACTCTGATTAGAGCCTGTTTGTGCTGTCCTCTGAAGGGAGTAGTACACACCGTTGTAGGAAATCTTCAGTTTCTTGGCAATTTCTCGCATGGAATAGCCTTCATTTCTAAGAACAAGAATAGACTGTCGAGTTTCACATGAAAGCTCTCTTTTTCTAGCCATTTTGAGAGTTTAATCGAACCCACAACTAGCTCAAAGGAAGGTCAGTTTTATAGCTCCTCTAAACAGCAAAACTGTTTACAGCGATGCTAACATAATTGCAAAAGAGTTTTCAAGTGTTTTCTAATCATCCATTAGCCTTCTAACACAGTTAGCAAACACAATGTACCATTAGAACACTGGAGTGATGGTTGCTGGAAATGGGCCTCTATACACCTATGTAGATATTGCATTAAAAACCAGACATTTGCAGCTAGAATAGTCATTTAGCACATTAACAATGTATAGAGTGTATTTCTGATTAATTGAATGTTATCTTCATTGAAAAAAACTGTGCTTTTCTTGCAAAAATAAGGAAATTTCTAAGTGACCCTAAACTTTTGTACGGTAGTGTATATGTGTGTATATTTTTGTAAGTGAATGTGTACGCATGTATATGTGTGAATGTGTCTATATGTAAGCGTATGTGTTTTTATATGTGTGTGTCTGTGTATGCATGTGCTTGTGTTTTTGTGTGTATATGTGTGAATGTATGTATTCAAATGTGTGTTTGTATATATGTGCATGTATGTATGTATGTACAGTGAAGGAAATAAGTATTTGATCCCTTGCTGATTTTGTAAGTTTGCCCACTGTCCAAGACATGAACAGTCTAGAATTTTTAGGCTAGGTTAATTTTACCAGTGAGAGATAGATTATATTTAAAAAAAAACTGAAAATCACATTGTCAAAATTATATATATTTATTTGCATTGTGCACAGAGAAATAAGTATTTGATCCCTTTGGCAAACAAGACTTAATATTGGTGGCAAAACCCTTGTTGGCAAGCACAGCAGTCAGACTTTTTTTGTAGTTGATGATGAGGTTTGCACACATGTTAGATGGAATTTTGGCGCACTCCTCTTTGCAGATCATCTGTAAATCATTAAGATTTCGAGGCTGTCGCTTGGCAACTCGGATCTTCAGCTGCCTCCATAAGTTTTCGATGGGATTAAGGTCTGGAGACTGGCTAGGCCACTCCATGACCTTAATGTCCTTCTTTTTGAGCCACTCCTTTATTGCCTTGGCTGTATGTTTCGGGTCATTGTCGTGCTGGAAGACCCAGCCACGAGCCATTTTTAATGTCCTGGTGGAGGGAAGGAGGTTGTCACTCAGGATTTGACGGTACATGGCTCCAGCCATTCTCCCATTGATGCGGTGAAGTAGTCCTGTGCCCTTAGCAGAGAAACACCCACAAAACATAATGTTTCCACCTCCATGCTTGACAGTGGGGACGGTGTTCTTTGGGTCATAGGCAGCATTTCTCTTCCTCCAAACACGGCGAGTTGAGTTAATGCCAAAGAGCTCAATTTTAGTCTCATCTGACCACAGCACCTTCTCCCAATCACTCTCTGAATCATCCAAATGTTCATTTGCAAACTTCAGACAGGCCTGTACATGTGCGTTCTTGAGCAGGGGGACCTTGCAGGCACTGCAGGATTTTAATCCATTACGGCGTAATGTGTTACCAATGGTTTTCTTGGTGACTGTGGTCCCAGCTGCCTTGAGATCATTAACAATTTGCCGCCGTGTAGTTTTCGGCTGAGCACTCACCTTCCTCAGGATCAAGGATACCCCACGAGGTGAGATTTTGCATGGAGCCCCAGATCGATGTCGATTGACAGTCATTTTGTATGTCTTCTATTTTCTTACTATTGCACCAACAGTTGTCTCCTTCTCACCCAGCGTCTTACTTATGGTTTTGTAACCCATTCCAGCCTTGTGCAGGTCTATGATCTTGTCCCTGACATCCTTAGAAAGCTCTTTGGTCTTGCCCATGTTGTAGAGGTTAGAGTCAGACTGATTAATTGAGTCTGAGGACAGGAGTCTTTTATACAGGTGACCATTTAAGACAGCTGTCTTTAATGCAGGCACCAAGTTGATTTGGAGCGTGTAACTGGTCTGGAGGAGGCTGAACTATTAATGGTTGGTAGGGGATAAAATACTTATTTCTCTGTGCACAATGCAAATAAATATATATAATTTTGACTATGTGATTTTCTTTATTTTTTTTTATATAATCTATCTCTCACTGGTAAAATTAACCTAGCCTAAAAATTCTAGACTGTTCATGTCTTTGACAGTGGGCAAACTTACAAAATCAGCAAGGGATCAAATACTTATTTCCTCCACTGTATGTATGTGAATGTGTGTGTATGTATGTATGTATGTATGTATGTATGTATGTATGCATGTGTGTGCATATATGTATGGGAATGTGTATGTATGTGTTTGTATATATGTGCATGTATGTATGTGAATGTGTATGTATGTCTGTGTGTTTGTATGTCTGTGTGTGTGATTAAGTGACTGTGTGTATGAATGTGTATATATGTATGCAAATGTCTGTTTGTGTATATGTGTATCTCTATGTGTAATGCAGACAGATACAGATCGATTTGATCAGTTTAGCCCTAGAAAAGTTTATAAAATCTGAGTTTAAAATCAAAAAGTAAACAAAGTAAAATTTAACAGGTAAGTTACATAAAAAGTCCACAACAGAAAATTGTTTTTGTAGTAGACATTTGATTTAATGATTATATAACATTCTGTTACTTTGAGACAGGTTTTCCATTGTTACAAGAGATATATAAAATACCATTTGTATTATTAGTGATCCAAGTATGACAGAAATTGTAATATTTTCAATACAATGCAATACAATGAGCAATATTGCTGAAAAGAGCTGCCAGTTACTGGGATATATTGTCCTTAAGGATTCATCTAAACGCCAAATAAGGATCTGCCAATTGTACTGATTTTACATTATTGTCAATGTTGTTCTATTCGTATTACTGTATTTTGTGTTTTTAATGCTTTATACCATATTATTTCTATTGTATTCTGTGAAGTGGAAGAATTTTTTAGGGAATTCATCAAAGAAGAAAAAACTTTTTCTAACAAAAAAGATTTCTGCCAAAGTTCTGTACAATATAAATGAAGTAGATGGTAGGTGGGAAAACCTGCCACTCTCTAAACTTAGTTATATTAAAAAGAAACTGGTAGCTCTCTATTTGATTATATATTTTATCTCCCATAAAATTACAATTCTTTTCTTAGAACTCTGTGTTATGCCATTCCTCTGTTATTCCTCCTGGATGTTTATGAATAAATTGATAACTGGGTGTTACCATTTCCCTTGTCAATAGGGCGTGTCCCCACACAGTCTGATACTGTCAGCACTGATTGGTCAGAATGTTCAGGGACACATCTCATTGACAGGGGTAATGGTAACACCCAGTTTTCAATTCAGTCTCACACATTCAAGAGGAAAAACAGTGGAACGGCACAAGCCCGCGTTCTAAGAACAGATGTTCCGGAACTGTTATTCTGGAACATAATAATAATAGTGCCCCATTTGTGCCCCCCCCCCACACACACACACAGTAATAGTGCCCTCTTTTGTGCAGCACTCAATAATGGTGCTCCCTAAACATTGATAATGCCTTTTTGTGCCACACACACTGCTCTTGATGTATGGCACACAGTAATAATGCCCCCACACAGTGATGATGCCCCCTTAGTGCCCCCAACACAGTAAGGATGCCTTTTTAGTACCCCCCCCCATAGTAGGGATGCTCCCTTAGTCCCCCACACAATAAGGATGCCCGATTAGTACCCCCTCAAAGTAATGGCACCCCCTTAGTTCCCCCACACAGTAATACTGCCTCCTTAGGGCCCCCCATGCAGTAATGATGCTATCTTAGTGCCCCCACACAGTAAGTGTGCCTTAGTGCTCCTCCCACACAGTGATACCGCTTAGTGCCCCCCACACAGTAAGGTTGCCCCATTAGTGCTCTCCACACAGTAAGGATGGCCCCTTAGTACTGGTCACACAGTAAGGATGTCCCCTTAGTGCCCCCACACAGTAAGGCTGCCCCTCAGTGCCCCCACACAGTAAGGATGCTCCTCAGTGCCCCCACACAGTATGAATGACCCTTAGTACCCCCACAAACAGTAAGGATGCCCCCTTAGTGCTGCTCACACAGTAAGGACATCCTCTTAGTGCCTCCACACAGTAAGGATGACCCCTTAGTGTCTTATACACAGTACGGTAGACCCCTTAGTGTCCTATACACAGTAAGGATGCTCTCAAAGTGCCCCACATACAGTAAGGATACCCCTTTAATGCCCCACACAGAAAAGATGCCCCCTTAGTGCCCCTCACACAGAAAATGCCCCCTTAGTGTCCCCCACACAGTAAGAATATCCCTCTTACACAGCAATGTCCCTTACACAGCAATGATACCCTCTTAGTGCCCACATAGTAAGAACGCTCCTTAGTGCCCCCACACACTAGTGTTGCTCCCTTAGTGCCTCCCCAGACAGGGATAGTGCCCCTTAAAATAATAAAATGTTTACTCACTTAGCCCCCCCTCCCATGATGAGCAGATCATTATCAATTTCTCCTCTTGCCTGTGCAATCTGCAACTGGGCGATGACGCCCTTGCACCGACCTAAAATGGGCATTGGTCGGCAGTGGACAGAGAGTGAATGGTGGAGTAGGGAGCAGAAGACTCCCTGCTCCACCATGGTATTCAACTGTATCTGAGTCCTCAGTTGCACAGCAGAACATGTGGCAGGCGTCCCGGGACAGCGCTTGAAAGCTGTGACTGTACCGCTAGATCGGGGACGTATGGGTGGAAAGACACTGATGGCATATCTCAGTTATATGCCATCACTTCGTGAGACAGGAATAACGCATTCAAGCAACACTCAGGGCAAAGGCAGACTTTTACTCACCCCTAAGATTGTTTGTAGGATCAGACTACACAGGTTTTTTTTGTGGGCTGTTACCATAGAGACATTAGGTCTGCATAGGAACTGTAGACACAAAAAAGGATATTTTTTATTAAGATTTTTTGCAAGGTTGCTTCATTTTTAGGTGCATTGGCGAAAAAAAAGAAAAAATAGTTGCAAAGGTGGTCAAAGTCCTTTAAAAGAGTTGGCTCAACATTAAATGTTATCCCCTAACCACAGGATAGGTGATAACATGCTGATTGGTAGGCATCTGACTGCTGGGAAACCCAACGATAACGAGAACGGGGGTACCGTTCCTCCGAATGAATGGAGTGGCAGGTCGAGCATTTATTCTTGATGGCACTGCCGGAGATAGCCGAGCGCTGTATTCAGCTATCTCCGGCAGTCCCATAGAAAATGAATGGAGCGGCAGTGCAGATCCGCTCCATTCATTCGGAGGAACGGAACCCCTGTTCTCGTCATCAGTGGGCGTCCCAGTCAGCATTCACCTATCCTGTGGTTAGGGGATAACATTTAATCTTGACACAACCCCTTTAAGTTATATTTGCAGAAAACCCGTTTAATCAAAGTGTAAATATTTAAAATAAAATTGTGATTGATTGAGAGAGAGAGAGAGAGAGAGAGAATTTAGATTTGGCTGAACAATTCTTATATCTACAGTCAGATTATATCATTGCCTGTGCTTAATAAATATTTCTCAAAAGGTATATCAGTGTAAGTATCAGCGCTTCATTCACACCTAACAGGGACTGAATCAGACTGATCATATCATTCCCATTGTCCCTCCAATGATATCAATGACCACAGCCCCTTCTGGAAAGATGTCAGTCATAAAAACTGAAATTTTTGGTCATATTTGGTTCAAAATGGATTCCCATTGAACACAATAGGATATGTTTAGATGTCAATTTCCAAAAGGCAGAAAAAAACGATGAGAAGGACAGAGATCTTAAGGTGCACATACACCTATGCCCATACCTATGTATTACATCAGATGCCCAGCTGATCACATTGGCATCTTCATTCTAAGAAGGGGTTGTTCCACTTAAAACAGTCCCTGTAAGCAGGGAAACTACTATACAAGGCAGAATATTGTTACAGATTGTACCAAGAAGTAGAACACTTGGTGTGCACCAAATTTATTATGGTTTTTTTTTTGTTTTTTTTTTAAAAAGGGCAAGTCGTAAATATGCCAAATTTACAAAAAAAAGTGACATTTCTTCATGTAAAATATTGGTGTACGGATGTAGCCATCTTTAACTTGATTCTGATAACTTGCTGCAGCGTGATATCACACAACAAAAGCCATTGAAAAGTCACTGGAAAAGCCCAGATAAGATCTAGCCATTGTTTATTTAATGCGTTAAAAGTCAAGGTAAAGACGGCTACATCTGTATATGTAAGGGCCTGTTCACATCACCGTCCGCTTTCCAACGGAATCAATAGCGCAGTCGACTCCGCTATTGATTCCGTCGTTAAAACGGAGACCTGCCGGAATGGTGACGAACGGAAACCATTAGCGATGTTTTTGTCACCATTGATATCAATGGTGACTGAAACGGGAGCTGTGGTTTCACTTTCACTTTCCGTTGCGGGGTTCACCCGATGGAAACCTCAGACGGAACCCCAGAACGGAAAGCGAACACTGATGTGAACAGGCCCTAAATTAGCCATAAGGTGGCATAAGGAAGAGATATGTATCTTACACACCTAGAGTTTCAAGTTTAGATTTAGTTTAAATGTATGATGCCACATGCATCATGAAGGCAACCCCTGTCCATCTGCCCTATTAGAATATATGGACATCAATGGGGGGAGTGCTCCGCCTGGTACCCCCCTCTATGAGCCAGAACAGAGAGCCACCATGTACTACATGGAGGGACATTCAGCTGTCTGCCGGGGGGTGTAGGGAGCCGGACCTGCAGTGATCAGCTGATCTCCATGACAACTTTCATTGGAAGGGGTTGTCTCTGGTGAGAAAACCCCTTAAATGAACATCTGACTAAAATGTATAACAGCTGCACCCCTATACCAAGGGTAAACTTTTCACAGTAATATGGGAATAATGGCAAGAGTTATCAATTCTAGGGCAAAGGAAAAGTGGAGCAGTTGCCAAAAGCAACAAATCAGATTACTTCTATAATTTCTAAAAGGGCCTTTGAAAAATGAGAACTGAAATTTGATTGGTTGCTAGGGGCAACTGCTCCCCTTTTCCTTTGCCTCAGTATTTATAAATCTCCCTCTTTGTGTTTTTGGTGTATATATCTTTTACCTCCAAAAGAGTTTGTGCACATGGCAGTACCACCAGCAAGGAACCTATCAGGCAGCAAACAGAGGGGGGAATTTATTAAAACTGGTGTTTTTCATACACCAGTCTTAAAGGGGCTGTCCCACTTCAACAACTTATCACCTATCCTGTGTTTGATCACTGTATAAGTGTTTGATCATTGGGACCCCCCACCGATCAAGGGAATGGGTGGTCCCTAACAACTATATGAATGGAGTGGCAGGTCACATATGCACGATGCCACTCCATTCTTTCTCTGTAGGACTTCTGGAGATAACCGAGTACAGCGCTCGGCTATCTCCGGCAGTCCCATAGGGAATGAATGGAGCGGCAGCGTGCATGCGTGACCTGCCGCTCCGTTTATAAAGGGGTTTGGAACCCCTGTTCTCTTAATCGGTGGGGGTTCCAGCCAGGGGCGTAACTAGGAAAGACTGGGCCCCATAGCAAACTTTTGACTGGGGCCCCCCTCCTCTGGGTGTCACACAACCCCCCCTTGTAGATAGTGCCTTTTTTACAGCCCCCCCTGTAGATAACGCCATACAGTTCCCCCTGTAGATAACACCATACAGCCCCCTCTGTAGATATCTACAAAGGGGGCTGTATGGCGCTATCTACAGGGGGGCTGTATGGCGCTATCTACAGGGGGAACTGTATGGCGTTATCTACAGGGGGGCTGTATGGCGCTATCTACAGGGGGGCTGTATGGCGCTATCTACAGGGGGGCTGTATGGCGCTATCTATAGGGGGGCTGTATGGCGTTATCTACAGGGGGCTGTATGGCGTTATCTACAGGGGGGCTGTATGGCGTTATCTACAGGGGAACTGTATGGCGTTATCTACAGGGGGACTGTATGGCGTTATCTACAGGGGAACTGTATGGCGTTATCTACAGGGGGAACTGTATGGCGTTATCTACAGGGGGGACTGTATGGCGCTATCTACAGAGGGGGCTGTATGGCATTATCTACAGGGGGGACTGTATGGCGTTATCTACAGGGGGTTATCTACTGCTGCTACGGCTGTAGTTACGCCACTGGTTCCAGCGGTTGGACCCCCAGCGATCAAACACTTATCACCTATCATTTTGTATAGATGATAAGTTTATCATGAGACCCCCTTCTGCTCAGCTTGGTGCGCTTTTCAGAAAAGTGCAGTGAGCAGCGCAAAAGACACTAAAGTCATAAATTACCCTTATTATTATTGACCCCTTATTGACCCCTTATTATTATTGACCCCTTATTCACCCAGATTGCTGCTGCTTCCATGTTATACATGCATTAAAGCATAATACAATAAATTAGAGGGACAAAAAGGTAGAGTAAGGGTCCATAGCAGGCTGTGGGCACAGTATTATGGATGCGTACAACATATCTGTAATAAGGCAGTATGGATGAGGCCTTAGCACAGTGTCACTCAAATTCTAAATACATAGTTTACAAGTCTGTGTATCCATGGTAGTAAACACACTGTAAGTCGAGAAAAACTGGAGATGAAGTTTTGACTTCCTGCCAAACTTAAGAATGGCCATGATTATTGAAGGGAAGATATATTTGGTCTTTCTGTACCAAAGTAAATGATATGATTCATTAATCTTTAAATATAGGTCTAACAGTGGGTTACCAAGCTCCTCTCAGATGAATTTCTGGTCATACCTTCCCTTCTTGATAACCATCAACTAGTGGCAAAAAAAAAAATGATTTGGGGGAATTTGCCAGTCTACTAAGGCTGGATTCACACATGCAGTTTTTTATGTCAATTTTTAAACAAAGCCAGGGGTCACCTCCCCAGACATGTCTATTTTAGTTATAAATTATATACCCCATGAAATAACAATTCCAGAGAATCCTTTCTTAGAACTCTCCTTCTGTTCCTCTGTTATTCCCCCTAGAAATGTATGAATAAATTGACAACTGGGTGTTACCAGTTACCAGTTGGGGGTGTGTCCCTGCACAGACTGACAATGACCAATCAGTGCTGACAGAGTGAGACTGTGTAGGGACAAGCCTCTTTGACAAGGATAACACCCATTTGTTAATTTACTCGTCTTGAAGGACTAAGAGAGGAACGGCACAACGCAAAGTTCTAACGAAAGGTTTTCCAGAATTTTTATTTCATTGGGAATAGTATTTACTAAAATAGACATGTCAGAAGAGGTGACAGGTCATCTATAAAGATTCTAGGCCCAAAGCAAAATCTATAACAAGGCCCGCCAACTATCACATCATTCATAGTACTGGTTTCCTCATATGGGACAGATGGCCATGTGCAGCTGCAACCTCTGCTTCAGTGCTATATGTCCCATCAAAACGATGCACACCTCGGCAGAACCCTTTGGATCCCATTATAAATTAATGAGGTTTGTCGAGCACCGGATCTGTCACAGCATTGTGGCTTCTGTTATAAGCTCCTGCTTATATTTCTTTGCTCCTTATATCACCTCAGGTGTTAGATTCAACAATCCATCAAAAACTAATTTATCAACCTCTCTATGCCAGTTTTTCTGTTGTAGAAAAGTCGCAAATGCTCACCCCACCACTCATCTTCTCCCTTCCGGATCCCCTCAAGGCTCCCTCAGCATGTTGCGGCTCATACAATGCACTGATGCTGGGCAACGTCAGGATGTTGTATGTGACGCACCACTGATGACATTGAAGTGCTGCATTGTATATAATATTTGCAGGAAGAAAAAATTGTGACAATAAACGGCGCCATTTATGGTCCACCAATTTTTTTTTCATGCAAATACTTTACAGCAGTAACCACCTCCAGTTACCGGATGGGACCTGGCTGTAGCGGTCTAGTGATACCTATTTCATTATAAGTCTACAACAGCGTTGTGCCTGTGCTAGCACAATGCCAAGAGGTGAGCTCAAAAGACTTTCCTCTGTTTTATTCCATTACTTTTGGTGATCTGCACTATGTGGCGCCATGCGTTTTTTGCTTTCTTCTCCAGGCATTGCATATAAGGCACTATTTTTCTGATACAGAACTACAAATCCCCTGCTTTGCTCCCCTCCAAAACTCTATGGTTAAAAGATACAATTCTGACTGCCTGCAGCCACCACTAGAGGGAGCTTAGGAGCTTACTGTATACTAGTTATACATTGAACATCATAATAAAAAAGGGAAAGGGGAACTTTTCTTATAATGTTCTCCAGAGATTGAAAGGTGTTTTATTATTCGGCTAATAATGTATCTATTAGACATTCTTCACACCACCACCATGGTTTCTGTTAGATTGGAAACCATGATGGCGGTGCTAGATCTGTCACACGTGGGCCACTACCGGACCCCATTGTCTATAATGGGGTCCATCAGGGGGTTCCGAAATGGTGTCCGTCGTTTTGACGGGAAGAATAGCGCTTCTGTGCAAAAGTTCTTCACTTGCTTTTTGCTACCATATAAGACAAGGCTGAAATACGAATCTTTATAAAAGCATTTTAGCCTCAATTGTTTTATAGGAAATATAGCTTCAGAATAGAAAATTTGCCCATTTGTGAAAGGACTGTAAAGAAAATTTTTGCAGATTTTCTCATTTCTTTCTCTAAAACTTTTGTCAAATTTACTTTTATTTTTTTAAAGTTCGGTCATTTGGCTCCTTTAGAATATATTTTTATATTTGGAGTGTAGTGAAGTCTTGCAAATCAACCTTAAATTTTCTTATTTTATATTTGTCCACAGAACTCTTGGATAATTACATCATAATCTCTCTTTCTTTTCACTTAGATTTTTTTTACCACCACGTGAAAAATGCAAATAATACAACCTCGATTTAAAAGAAAAAAATAAATGTAGTGAGAGGGCAGGTTAAGGCTACATTCATATGACAGTGAAAAACGGGCATGTGGCGGGCGTTTTTTGAACGGCCATCACACGGCCGTTTTCAGAACAATTATGTTCTGTGGGTGTATTCACATGGCCGTTTTTTTCAATGGCCCGTGAATATTGGCCAACAAAAAATAGGACATGTCCTATTTTTGGTCGTTTTCACGGCCAGACGGCCCCCATAGAAGTCAATGGATCCGTTTTTAACGGCCGTCAATACATGTAACAACCATTAAAAACGGATCTGTGACATGGGGAATCAAGAGGCAAGGGAATTATTGGAGAGATGCCGGCAGTCAATAGCCATCGGCACTACACACCCCACAAAGAGGGCAGACCAGGGGCCTTCATTAGGCTACCAGGCTTCCATGACAATCAGCGGCACCCAGGGATTGCGTTGCTAGGCCATCGGAGGGGGCCGCACCCCTCTTTCTAATGGCTTAGAGGCCGCGGTCGCTATTGACTGCGGCATCTAAGAGATTAAAAAGGGGGATTCCGCTCGTTGCTGTGGAGTGTCAGCTGTTACATACAGTGGACACGTGCAACTTATGGAGCGGGCTCGGTTCTGAGCCCGCTTCACACTTTCCCTACAGGCCTCCGCTATATAAATACAGTGGATGTCTGGAAAGGGATAAAGTGTAAATCCATGTCATGCAGACATATCAGAAGTCTTGATTGGTGGGAGTCCAGATGCTGAGACCCCCACTTTTGCTGAAATTAAGGGGCAGAAGCGCCCTTTACCTTTAGCTATGAGCCTGTATTCAGCTAAACGAAGAGCGCCGATCACAGCCAAAGGCCTTATTCACACGAGCGTGTCCGTTTTGCGCACGCAAAAAGCGCTGCGTTTTGCTCGCGCAAAAGCTCAGTGTGGCATTTGTATATGGTGCGTGGCTGCGTGATTTTCGTGCAGCCAGCATCATTATGACACTCTGTTTTTATGTTTACAAACATAAAAGCAGAAGGTGCTTTTCTGTTTTCATTCATTCTTTTTACTACTGTTGCGCAAATCACGCGCGGCACCCGGAAGTGCTTCCGTGTGCCGTGCGCAATTTGCATGCACCCATTGACTTCAATGGGTGCGTGCTGCACGAAACACGGGCAAGTATAGGACATGTCATGAGTTTTACACAGCGCACATACGCTGCGTGAAAATCACTGACAGTCTGAACAGCCCCATTCACTAACATAGGTCCGTGCGACACGCGTGAAAATCACGCGCGTATCACGGACGTATAACACGTTCGTGTGAATAAGGCCAAAGGTGAAGGCCGCTAAGCTAAGTGCTACTGCCCCTTTGTTTCAGAAACGGTGGATGTCTCAGCACTCGGGCCACCACTGATCAAAACTTCTAATTTGTCTTTATAACAAGTGCAGATACTCTTAAAGGTCCCCCTGGTGATGGCTACAGGCAGTCCGAATTTTCTATACAGGGGATTTGGAGTCTGTACCAGAAAAACATATTATAAAAAATATACATCAAGACACGAATCTGCACAAAAGTTTGGACCTATTTACAAACAAAATGATATTCAATGAGGAAAATGAGATGCACTCTATGGTTAAACCCTTTAAGAGCTCTTTTTAAATGTTCTAGTAGCGTGACTAGCACTCTGTGTATATAACCAACACTGATTTCTGTTTAATAAACTCCTCAGCTGGAACTCATTGCATGTTCCCTGGATAGGATTCCTTTTTTAGCCCAGCTGGTTCATCTGTCAGGGCCCTACCCTGCACGCCTGAAATATTTTTACAGATAGTTTTCAATGCCTCATATAAGTTGACATAGCTAGGAAACGTCTCTCTGAAACCCATTTAAATGCCATTTGTTAGTGTGGAGGGGGATGAATTGTTTTCAGTATAGTTTTCTCTCTAACATTATGTGCAAATAACTGTTCTTAAAGGCTATGTACACTTTTGAAGTCAATTAATTTATTTTACTTTTAAATAGATTTTTGTTAAAAAAATGTTTTTACTTTTTAGATACAGCTTCTGATGATTCCGTCAGGTGAGCTGCACTGATCCCTCCAGTAAAAGCTTGTCCTACGTGTCAGATCCATCTAATAATGATCACATCAAAGTTCATGAACTTAGATGTGATTGTTGTTAGCTGGATCCTGTGTGTCAGAGACAAGCAGAACCAGCTTTCAACCAAGCTGTCAGTCCAGCTAACTTGACGCAATCAGCTTTGACGGAAGCTGATTCCAGTTGTGCTCCTCTGCCGTGGATCAGCCGTTTTAGAATCCCCTCTGTGCTGTCCCAAAATGGCCACAGTGCTTCTGAGACTGAGTCTAAGACACTCCCTCTGTTTACGGATTGGACAGAACTTCTCACATAAGCAGCTCTGGGCAATCCGAGAACAGTCTAAGAAGCGCTGCAGCCATTTTGTAACAGCACAGAGGGGACCCTAAAATGGCAGTGTTATGGAATTGTAATTTGAGCGATTCCCCAAAGGATGCTGGAGACTGGCGGGAGAGAGCGTGCACATAAAACTGCAACCTCGAATCCGTCACAACTCTGATCTACAGTGTCTAAGGCGACCCTAAGGTGTTCGCCAGAGCCGACCGCAAGGTGGGATGGACTTTGCTGCTTAGGACCCAGGTTGTATTACCAGAGTTTAGCGTCGGATAGGACATGCAATGCGGACTAACCTGAGCAGGAAACTGGAAAGCCAGGGGTTAAACAGGAAGTCCAAATGAGCGGATATCAAGAATAGCAAAGGTCAAAACCGTCCGAGAGCAGATAATCCAAAATCAGCAAACAGGGGGTTAACGAGAGAGAAGCCGAGGTCAGTTTCCAAAAGGTCCAGAAGTCAGGGGAGTAGGGAATGTAGGAATCTTGATCACACACCAGAAGACAGGAAGATTCACAAGCACTGACAGGTAGAGCAGGCTAGGTATAAATACTGAGGGTATGTTCACACGCACTAATTACGGATGTAATTCGGGCGTTTTTGCCCCGAATTACGTCCGAAAATAGCGCCTCAATAGCGTCGACAAACATCTGCCCATTGAAAGCAATGGGCAGACGTTTGTCTGTTCACACGAGGCGTAATTTACGCGCCGCTGTCAAATGACGGCGCGTAAATAGACGCCCGCGTCAAAGAAGTGACCTGTCACTTCTTTGGCCGTAATTGGAGCCGTTATTAATTGACTCCAATGAATAGCAGCGCCAATTACGTCCGTAATGGACGCGGCGTTCAAGCGCCTGCACATGCCGTTACGGCTGAAATTACGGGGATGTTTTCAGGCTGTAACATCCCCGTAATTTCAGCCGTTACGGACGCCCTCGTGTGAACATACCCTAATTCTGAAGGCAGAAAGACAGACAAAAGAGAGGCTTAAGGTAAAACAGACACGCCCAGAAGCCAGAACCATAGTCATGATAACCTTAAGTGAACAGGCGTTTTCCTGACAGGCAGATCCACGGCAGAGGGGTACAACTAGAGGGCACCAGGTAATATTACTCCATATACCTTATTCTATTTAAAATGTTGTCCCAGGACCAGAGGGTCGCTTTAAATTTATTGCCACAAACAGAAGCTTTTTGCTAACAAGATTAAGATTGTTAACTGAAACATGTAAGCAGTTTGAATTGAATTTTATTAGTATTCGATTGCTTTTACAAGATGTGAAATTACATGAAGTGATTATGGATTCTCTGCTAATAAGATTATTATCCCAGGCCCCAGGTGATGGCCCAATGCATCTGCTCTCAAGTCCCCTTTTAGGCCCACTTCACACACAATTGTTCTTCCAATTTAAACTGCATCAAAAAACGCCTCTATAAACGCTAGCGTTATTAACCCCTTAACGACATGTCACATACTGTTACGCAGCAGCCATTAACCCCTTAAGGACACGGCCAATTTTGGCCTTGAGGACAGAACAATTTTTTTACATTTCCCTCTTTGCATCCCGACGCTCATAACTCTTTTATTTTTTGTACGACGTAGTTGTATGAGACTTTGTTTTTTGCGGGACGAGTTGTACTTTATGTAGGTACCATTTGTCGGTACAAATACATTATCGTTTAATTTCTATAAATTTTTGTTTTGGTGAAAATGCAGAAAAAAAGCAGTTGCGCAGCAGTTTTAATATATTTTTTTTTACACCATACACCAATCATCATAAATAATGTTATACATTTGTTGTACAGGTTGTTACGGTCGTGGCGATACCAAATATGTCTATATTATTTCATGTTTTGGGACTTATATTTTAAAAAGTTTATTTATTATAAAAAATGTGTGTTTCTGTGTATTTTTTAAACGTTTTATTTATTTATTTATCATTATTTTTTTTTACATTCATTTAACTTTTTTTTTTAATCCCATAAAGGGATTTATCATTTTTATTTTTATTTTGTAACAGTAATCTACTGCCATAGATCTATATGCCACTACATTAGCCTGTTACTGATTGTACACAGGCAGTTATTAGGGCATACCTCAGTATGCCCTAACAGGAAATATGTTCAGACAGCCCTGGGGTCTTTCAATGGACCCTGGGCTGTCTGGCCATACAAGTTATGGGCTTTGATCGCGTCACAGTTATTTTCTGTGACACGATCAAAGTGCAGTCCCCTCTCCTTGAACGCCGCGATCAGCTTTGATCACGGCATTCAAGGGGTTAACGGCGAAGAGAAGATGTTTCTCTCCTCTCTGCTGTCAGAGCGGGGCCGTGGCTGTGTATTACAGCCGTTGTCCCGCTCTCGATCGCGCCCATACACGGCTGTCACACAGAATACACGGCTGTCACACAGAATGCTCGTCCTAATGCGCCAAGTACTCGCGGCTCAGGACGAGCATTCTCGTCCTGTGTCGGCAACCAGTTATGGGGAAGTATGGACCGGGCTCACGGGCTGAGCTCCCTCCATACACAGCGGGTGACGGCTGTATTATACTGCCGACACCTCACTGCAACAGGCGGAATCAAAGATCACTTTGATTCCGCCCGTTTAACACCTTAAATGCCGCGGTCAATCGCGACCGCAGCATTTAAATAGTTACAATCAGGAGGGCACCCCCTCAAACACGCCATCGTGGCGCGGCACGATCGGCTGTTTACAATGGTTGTTGGGGCAGCCTGGAGGCCTAATGAAGGCCCCCAGGTCTGCTATCTTTGTACTCCACTGAAGCCCTGCTTCATAGGAGACTGTCAGAATCACGATATACTGCAATACATTAGTATTGCAGTATATCATGCAAGAGATCCAATGATCGCTGCTTCAAGTCCCCTAGGGGGACTAATAAAACAGTTAAATAAAGATTTTTATAATGTTCCAAAAATAAATAAATTAAAAGTTTAAAAAAAAAAACCTTTTCCCAAAAGCAATGTTAAAAAAAATAAAAGTTAATATAACTGGTATCGTCGTGTCCGTAAAAGTCAGGACTATCACAATATATTGTTATTTAACCTGCTCAGTGAACGACGTAAAAAATTAATATATAAAACATGCAAATTGCTGTTTTTGTTCAACTTAGCGCTCCAAAAAAAAGGAATAAATGGTGATCAAAAAGTCGCATATACCCAAAATGATATCGGTGAAAACTAAAGCTCGTCCCGCAAAATTTAAGCCCTCACACCTCTAAATTGATGGAAAATTAAAGAAGTTATTGCTCTCAGAATATGGCGACACAAAACATTTTTTTTCTTTAGCAAACAGTTTTATTTTTTTCAAAAGTGGTAAAACATAAAACAAAACATATAAATTTGGTATTGCCGTAATCGTATCAACCTGTAGAATAAGTTGAATATGTAGTTTTTACCGCCTGATGGACGCCATAAAAACAAAACACTTTTCAGATTCCCAGTACATTATGTGGTACAATAAATGGTGCCATGAAAAACTACAACTTGTTCCGCAAAAATCAAGATCTCATATGGCTATGTCGACAAAGAAATAGAAAAGTTATGGCTTTTGGAAGGCGGGAGGAAAAAACAAAAATGAAAAACGCAAATTGGCCTGGTCTTTAATTCCTTAAAGCCGAAGGACGGATATATCCGTCCTCAGCAGCTGCTAGTTCGTGCAGGAGGCGTCCTGTGATGACGTGGGTACTGTCACTGTACCCACGCGATCAGCGGCAGGAGCACGGCTGTTATACACAGCCTGGCTCCTGCTGCAACTGCTGGAATCGAAGCGCGCTCCATTTCCAGTAGTTTAACCCATTAAATGCCGCTGTCAATAGTGACAGCGGCATCTAATGTGTTTGACAGAGGGAGGGAGCTCCCTCTGTCACCCGATCGGCGCCCCCGCAAACAAATCGCGGGTCGCCGTCGGGTTTCCATGACAGCCGGGGGTCTAACAAAGACCCCCAGGTCTGTCTTCAGCATCTGCCTGTTAGGCGATGCCGGGGGCATGACCTAATAGGTTGCCTGTCATTTTTACACTGACAGGCAATAATGCTTTGGTATGCTAAGTATACCAAACCATTATATATGCGATCAGCAGATCGCATAGTGAAGTCCCCTGGTGGGACTAAAAAAAAAATGTAAAACAGTTAAATAAAGATTGTGAAAAAAATAAAAATAAATTACAGTCAAAGTCAAATAAAACTACTTTTTTGGCCCAAAAAGTGGTTTTATTTAGTAAAACTGTCAAAACAAATCACACATACACATATATGGTATCCCCGCGATCGTAACAACTTGACCAATAAAATGAACACATTAATTAAACCGCCGGATGAACGGCGTCCAAAGAAAACGCAAAAAACGACGTCAAAATTCTCTCTTTTCTCCCATTCCCCCCATAAAAAATAAAATAAAAGTTATCTATAAGGCTGGGTTCACACGTGGCGGAATTTCACTTAAATTCCGCTGCGGACACTCCGCAGCGTTAATCCGCAGCGGAGCCGTTTGTCCATTGACTTACACTTTAATTTAGCAGTGTTCGTTTAGACGAGGCGTAAAATTCCGCTGCGGAGCATAGGCTGCGGAGCGGAATTTGGTGTCCGCAGCATGCTCTGTCTGTTGCGGAGCAGTGGCGGACTCATGGCGGAATTTCTCCATTGACTTCAATGGAGATTCTAAGTTCCGCAATGAAGTCCGCAGCTGTCATGCACATGTTATGTGTGCTGCGGATGCGTCTTGCTTTTTTGCCATGACATTTCTTCATTCTGGCTGGACCTATGTATTTCTAGGTCTACAGCCAGACTGAGGAAGTCAATGGGGCTCCCGTAATGACGGGAGCGTTGCTAGGAGATGTCTGTAAATAGTCACTGTCCAGGGTGCTGAAAGAGTTAAGCGATCGGCAGTAACTGTTTCTGCACCCTGGATAGTGACTACCGATCACAATATACAGCAACCTGTAAAAAAATATAAGTTCATACTTACCGAGAACTCCCTGCTTCTGTCTCCAGTCCGGCCTCCCAGGATGACGTTTCAGTCTAAGTGACGGCTGCAGCCAATCACAGGCCAAGCACAGGCTGCAGCGGTCACATGGACTGGCGCGTCATCCAGGGAGGTCGGGCTGGATGCCGAAAGAGGGACGCGTCACCAAGACAACGGCCGGTAAGTATTAAATTCGTTTACTTTCACTAGGGAAAGTGCTGTCCCTTCTCTCTATCCTGCACTGATAGGGAGAAGGGAAGCACTTTTCCCGCAGTCCGCAGCAGCTAGTCCGCATCAATTTACTGCACATTTTGTGCAGATCCGCAGCAGAATCTGCAACGCAGATTCTGTGCGGCATTGATGCGGACAGTTGCGGAGGAAATCCGCCACGTGTGGTCATGCCCTAAGTCCTATGTACCCCAAAATAGTACTAATGAAAACTACACATTGTCCCGCAAAAATCAAGCCCACGTATGGCCACATCGACGGAAAAATAAAAAAATGATGGCTCTTGGAACGCGGCGATGCAAAAACAAGTAATTTTTTTCTAAAAGGGTTTTTATTGTGCAAACGTAGAAAAAACATATAAAACCTTTACATATTTGGTATCCCTGTAATCGTGCCGACCCATAGAATAAAGTTAAAATGTTATTTATGCTGCATAGTAAACGGCGTAAATTTATAACGTGAAAATTAATGCTGGAATAGCTGCTTATTTTTAATGCTCTCCTAAAATAAAGTTAATAAAAGTTAATCAATATGTTATAAGCATCTAAAAATGGTACAATTACAAAATACAACTCGTCCCGCAAAAAACAAGCCCTTATACGGCTATGTCGACGGAATAAAAAAAAAGTTACGACTCTTGGAATGCGACCGTGAAAAAACAAAAAATAATCCTTGGTCATTAACGTGCAAAATGGCCCGGTCATTAAGGGGTTAAGGGGTTAAAATAAAATGCATGTTTTATGTTGTTTTTAGTGGCGTTTTTCATTTAGTGTCATTTTGTACATGCTTTTTTTTTGTACATCCAGTGCAAAAAAATGGCACTGATCACAAAACTGCCTCAAAAACACCACAAACCAAAACATATTTGTATGTAGTACTTTTTATAATTTACTATAGGCTTTAACGTAATATCTGACAGCATCAAATGCATCAAAAAACACAATTTAAAAACAGCATTAGGGTAAGTTTACATGTAGCATAAATACTGTGGATTTTCCGCAATGGATTTTATTGCGGAAAATCCGCAGCATAATACAGTAGCAGCAAAGTGGATGAGATTTGAAGTTATGAATACAATGAGGAGGAAAAACCCGCAACAAATAGCAGACTAACTGCAGCAGTCACATGGGATGAAACGTCATCCCAGGAGGCTGGCCTGCAGGACGGCAGAGGGATGCGCCGCCATGGCTACGTAAATATGAAATATTTTTTTTTATATGCAACAGACATTCCAGCCGAAATACAGTTTGGTGCCGTTTTTCCTGCAGCGACCAGGGCGGATTACCCATGTGCTTTTACACAGCGTGAATAGTATTTCAGCCTCCAGCATTTTTCTCCTGTCCACTGGATTGGTTAAAGAAAATTCTAGATAGGTGAGGGTCCAGCCGCTGGGACTACCACTAATCACCAGAATGAGGGACCGCGGTCCCAAGTTTCCCACAGCCGCAAAATGGCGGCTCAGTGGACTTTGAATTAGGGTATGTTCACACGAGGGCGTCCGTAACTACTGAAATTACGGGGATGTTTCCACCTGAAAACATCCCCGTAATTTCAGCCGTAACGGCATGTGCAGGCGCTTGAACGCCGCGTCAATTACGGACGTAATTGGCGCTGCTATTCATTGGAGTCAATGAATAACGGCTCCAATTACGGCCAAAGAAGTGACAGGTCACTTCTTTGACGCGGGCGTCTATTTACGCGTCGTCATTTGACAGCGGCGCGTAAATTACGCCTCATGTGAACAGACAAACGTCTGCCCATTGCTTTCAATGGGCAGATGTATGTCAGCGCTATTGAGGCGCTATTTTCGGACGTAATTCGGGGCAAAAACGCCCGAATTACGTCCGTAATTAGTGCGTGTGAACATACCCTTAATGTTAGGCAGCACGATCGGTGGGGGTCCTACCGGTTGGACCCCCACCGATTTGGCATTTTTGACCTATCCAGCGGATAGGGGAAAAATCCTAAAGGCTGGAATACTCCTTGAAAAACGCACAAAAATGTAGCAAAAAGCTGTGTTAATCAAGCCAACCTGACAGCACAATGCCAATTCTAATTTGATTTGAACGGTTTAAGCCCTGGGCTACACCTACACTTTTTGTAGTGCTACTGATTGATTTTAACTATTGAGCTACAGCTGCAGTCCAAAGTAATCCATTGAGTTGCATGTAATCTTGTGGACTGCAGCTGTCACTCAATAATTAAATCAATCAGTTGCACTACAAAAAGTCTCAGTGTAAGGGGAGATACAGACGAACGTTGCGTTTTTGCGCGCGCAAACAACGCGGCGTTTTGCGTGCGCAAAAACCATTTGACAGCTGCGTGTGTCATCCGTATATGATGCGCGGCTGCGTGATTTTCGCGCAGCCGCCATCATAGAGATGAGGCTAGTCGACGCCCGTCACTGTCCAAGGTGCTGAAAGAGCTAACTCTTTCAGCACCCTCGACAGTGAATGCCGAACACAATATCAAAAAACCTGTTAAAAAAAAAGAAAAAGTTCGTACTTACCGAGAACTTCCCGGCCGTTGCCTTGGTGACGCGTCCTTGGTGACGCGCCTCTCTTGACATCGGGCCCCACCTCCCTGGATGACGCGCCAGTCCATGTGACCGCTGCAGCCTGTGCTTGGCCTGTGATTGGCTGGAGCTGTCACTTGGACTGAATTGTCATCCCGGGAGGTCAGACTGGAGGAAGAAGCCGGGAGTTTTCGGTAAGTCAGAACTTTTTTTACAGGTTCATGTATATTGGGATCGGAAGTCACTGTCCATGGTGCTGAAACAGTTTAACTCTTTCAGCACCATGGACAGTGACTGTCTCCTGACGTCGCGGACCGGAAAATTTTTTGCCGGGTTCGGCCAAAACGAGTTCGGCCGTACCTGGTGAAGTTTGGTTCGGTTGGCCGGGTTCGCTCATCTCCAAGACACTCCGTTTGGATGCTTGGAAAAGGAAAAGCACGTGGTGCTTTTCTGTTTACATTCATCCTTTTGACAGCTGGTGCGCTGTTTCAGTCGGTTTGCACGGAAGTGCTTACGTGCGACCTGCGTGGTTTTCACGCACCCATTGACTTCAATGGGTGCGTGATGCGCGAAATACGCAGAGTTATTGAACCTGTCGCGCTTTTTGCGCAGCGAACAAACGCTGCGCAAAAAGCACGGACTGTCTGTACTGCCCCATAGACTTGTATTGGTCTATGCGTGGCGCGTGAAAACCACGCGGCCCGCACAGACCGAATACACGCTCGTGTGAATCCCCCCTAACCCTGGTTTTACAATACAGTCTGTTCTATAATATTGTCAGGCAGCATGTCCCTAGCAACCACTCTGTCCCAGATTACTTCAGTTTAGGTTAAAATTGCCACTGACTGAACTGATATCAGAGCAAGAACAAGTCTTGGCAGGACACAATTCACATCTTCTACATGTCTTGGAGAACTTCTCTTCTTGCCATAGCTTCAGTATGATTGTCTTAAGGCCCTTTTACACCGGTCGATAAGCGGCCGATGCAGCGAGCGCCGATCAACGAGACATCGATGATCGGCGCTCGCTTGCTCCTGTCACGCAGAGCTATGGATGGGGTCGAGCGGTCGTTACTCCGATCGCTCGTCCCCATACATTATTATCATGTCGGCAGCGCGTCTCCCTATTTACACAGGGAGATGGGCTGCCGACAATGATAACATTTTACTTTTTAAAACGATACGACCAGCAGATGAACAAGCAAAGTTTGCTTGGTCATCAGCTGATCGTTCCCCTGTTTACGCAGGGCAATTATCGGCAACGAGCATTATATTAACGCTCGTCTGCCCGATAATTGTCCTGTGTAAAACCCCCTTTAATCCACAGCTCCACTTCTGCATCTATTTCCTGCAGAGCCGTGATAACTTCCATCAGTTCCATAAAAGCCAGTCTCACCATAGCAGCAGACTACAGTTTGTCCACTGCCCTAACAAATTATCAGTATGTAGTCTATTTGTAAAGCTGGGTGACAACTCAAGCAGGAACCCATAAAAGAATACCAAAGCTAAAGACCAATATTAGCCCATGTAAGCAGAATGACGTACATGTATGTCATCAATAGGAGATAATACGATATTTGACAACCATACTCCCGCAGCAACAGCCAGGACTCCAAATCTTCAATCCGGGCCGTTAATGCACTGTGATCAGTACTGATTCTATTATCGGCAAAGGGAGGGTACTAGCAAAGGCCCTCAGCACTGTCCAATAATAAATTTGCAGCGCAGTAAAAGTCCTCTAAAAAAAGAATTTAAAAAAAATTTATTAAGTTATCACGGGTATAAAAAATTACATTGCATCATAAAAATGATAATAAACACAATTTTTTTTAAATAAATATATATTTTCAATAAAAGTCAAAAACAGATCAAATATATACATATTAGGTACCCCTGTGCTAGCAATGACCCATACAATAACGTTTTGGCATCTATTATCGTTAACAGTGAAGGTCGTAAAAAGAAAATTAAAAAATAATAGCTTTTATGTTATGCATGTTATTAAAAAAATGATCAAGGTGTTTTGGGCCTTGATGCCCAGATTGAAATTTCGCCTTTTGGATGCTAAATTTTAAAGGTGAAAAGTTTTTTTATTTCTTAGTAATACCCCAAAAAATGTATTTCTGTTTTGCGGGAGACACATGGCTTTCTTATTATTTAAAACTAAAGCTTATGTTTTCCTGATATTTTACAGATTTTTTTTCATGTTCTGTTTTAAGATAGTTTGTCCAAAAATTAATCCTCTGTTCGTCCTCACTGAAAACTCCACAGTGAGGAGGAGCTTGAATGGAGTGGTGGTTGCTCGTCGCTCCATTCAATGAGAATGACGGAAACAGTTGAGCGCTGCACTCGGCTGTTTCCATCATTCCCAAAGACTTTGAGTGGAGCGGCAGCGCGCATGCTCGACTACCGCGCCATTCAATGTTCAAGCTCCTCCTCACTGTGGAGGGTTCAGTGAAGACGAACAGAGGATTCAGCACCCCTGTTCTCGCGATCTGCGTGAGTCCCGGCAGTGGGGTTCCCAGCGATCAGAAAATGATTGCCTATCTTGTGGATTGGTGATAATGTTTGTTTCTGGGAACACCCCTTTAAGGGGTTAATTGCTGAGTTTTTATTACAATTTAAATTTTCTACATGACCTTTAAATCCCTGGTGACTGTACTGGATGTTTTTATCTCCAAAATTATTCATTAAGGGAGTTGCTTTGTGGGAAACTTCTTGCTGTGGGGCGTGTAACAAAGATCTTCCTATTAATCTGTAGTTATTGATAGCAGATGTCTGCTCATCTTTTCCAAATGTTAATTAAGAAACTCATACACTGAACACTCTTTAATACTTTTTCTTTAAGACATGTTTTCACACCAACCATGAATAGTGTAGAATAGGCTGTGCTATTCTTCCCGGGTTAACATATCATGTACTTGACTGAAAATTTACTGACAGCAATTACTAATAGGAAGAATTAGGGAAAATGTCTCTCCACTATCAGATCATGGTCGCATTTAGCGACGGCCACAAGCGGCCGAAACAACCCCCACGTGCAGTGACAAATGGGCGCACGATTTTGCAGGTAATACCTGGCAAAATCATGCGGTCATTAGCCACCGCAAGTTAGCGTGGTTTCGGCTGCATGCGGATGCTGATACGTGGGAATAAACCCTAATATGGGAGATAACAAGATTGAATGGGTGAATAAATTCCCATTTATTTTTGGATGTGCTGCCTTGTCTTTTGAATTTTACGGTGTTCGTTTATCTGTCCTAGTGAAAAAACAATCCTGATGGAAACTTGTCTGGAGACAAACGGACACTTATAACAGTGGCGAAGCCCCTTTGAAATCCTATGGATCGGTAAACTGATGTTTGCACGGCGTTCTGTGACAGGGGCCTTACTCCATGTTGTTCTCCCTGACAGCAGCATGCGGTAGTGACAGGCACGCTGTTTTGAACAGTGTGTCGTTTATGTATGAATATGTTGTAGTTTATCTAAACTTACATTTTATAAGTTGCAGAGTGCTGTCCGGCATATTCATGTGCTGCAGAACCGCCGCCGCTGATTGACAGATTTCTCCCAATCACTGTGCATAGGGAGAACGCTGTCATTCAGTCGGCAGGCTGCAAAGTGTATGGTGCCCCGTTGTTCCTCAATGTTTGAGGAAAAAAGGATCAGGCATAAAGGGGGAATTCTGATCTTAAAGTGAATGTCTTCCCTATATTTTTTTTTTCCTAACTAAAACCAGATAGTGAAACATAATCTTTTTTTTCCAATCTATTTTTATCTTTTGATTGTAGATTGTTTTATTCTATTTTCTGCACATGATTATGGGGGCAGCCATCGTGCCTGAGCTGCTGTTAACAGCATTTAGAGATATACCTTACAGCAGCCACTTGGACCAAAGGAACTTGTGAACAGGAGGGGACCCATTGACTTCTATGGGAGAGGTTTTTTTAGGCATTTTCTGTGACCTGTGTAGGGAGGGGGAGGAGGGAAGCAGTGTACATCGCTTATTGTAAATAGGGGATCCTGTGTTATCTACATATAGGTGCTATCTGTCCATGTAATCCTGCCTGTGATGATAAGATGACGGCTGAGAAGTGATCCCTACAGAACAGGAAGGATCAGTCTATTATAAATGGTGGATCCTGTGTTATCTATATGTAGGTGTTATCTGTCATTGTAGTTCTGCCTGTAATGATAATGAGATGATGGCTGAGAAGTGATCCCTACAGAACAGGAAGAATCAGTCTATTATAAATGGTGGATCCTGTGTTATCTATATATAGGTGTTATCTGTCGTTGTAGTTCTGCCTGTAATGATAATGAGATGACTGCTGAGAAGTGATCTCTACAGGACAGGAAGGGTCAGTCTATTATAAATGGTGGATCCTGTGTTATCTATATGGTGTTACCTGTCATTGTAATCCTGCCTGTGATGATAATTGGATAACTGCTGAGAAGATGTCTCTACAGAACAGGAAGTGTCAGTCTATTGTAATGCTCAGTGGGCAGAGTGAAAACTGCAAGATTTTAGGATGATTTTTAAATATAGATAATGATGTGTTATGGCTGCGGTCGCAGACCACTGCTGCTAACCCTCGGCGAATGGCGACCGCAACTTCCTGGCCGCCTGCCAACGTCCTCCTCCCCAGAGACCCTGGCTGGCGCGGCCTTCCCTTCCTGGAGTGTGTGATGGAGTGCACTTCCTAAAAGTTCCCTACCCCAGTACACCCTGGACTATAAAAATGGCTCTGCCCTCCCACTACTTGCCTGAGCGTTGTTTGTACTTTTCCCATGTTTGTATTACAAATGGTGCTTTAGTGATTTCCTGCTCCCAGTGTTCATGTTCCCTGCATCCTATCCCGTGCTGTGTTTCCTTCCTGAGCCTGCCTTGCATCAGAGTTGTGTGGTGCCGCCTGCTGAATATACCACATCTGTGTGTCATCTGCCATCCCTGGTGCCATCCGCCATGTCTGGCGCAACCTGCCACACCTAACTCTATCTGTGCCAGAGCCCTGCCGCTGTCTGGACCATGTCAGATACCCTTGTGCTACGCACCTCTGCATAGACTGCTACCTCTTCGCTACAGCGGATCCACATACCCTAGATCGTGACATGATAGGAGTAAATAAAATTTAAAAAAAGCCCAGAAATTCCTGAAAAATAGACTTAGCAAGAAAACTTGATTTAAACAATAGGTAATTCTCTAATGACACATTTCCTATAATCTAAAAAAAAGTTGGTGTAATATTTACCTAATTTATTAAGAGGCGTGTGCTGTGCTATAATTTATGCAAGGTTTTTTTACGTAAATTATAGTACATTTATCGGGCCATGGTGGCCCCTCCTTCTAAGCTACGCCCACTTATTTTTAAAGGGCCAGAGTTGGTATAAAAATCACTACATTTTTGTTAAAAAAAAAAAAAAAGGGACTAATAAATTCCCCCTAAATTGTCTGGCAGCAGCTTATCTCCCTATCTGAATTCAAATTAGTAGAACCATAGGGTGTCTGGAACTTGAAGTCCAGAATATGAAGATTAAAATGCGGTCATATCACAGGTGCCTAAAACTGGCATTAGGGTGTATTCAGATATTGGGTAAATAAAACACATCCGAAAACCGCATGCTTTTTCATTTTGATTTGATGCAGAGTCTGAATACACCCTAAGGGGTCATGCACACTGCTGTTTTACGGTTCCATACAACCTCTGAGTTTTTGGGAGCACTAAACTCCATACGTCGTTTTCTGTTACAGCCAAAGATCTCTATCACAGGTTCGTCAGACTCTACAAATGAAAATAAATATGACAGAATTAAAAATCATTGAATGTAATTGTGCAAGAACACATTGTAATTGCCAAATTCTCTGCATAGTTTACTAGTCCTATTCTAGAATTTCTATGTCTGTTTTGCATTAGTTTAATGGTTACAGATTATTATTGTGAATTGCCTAAAGCTGCTGCTGATTCATCTGTTTGACATTTAATTGTTACTAAGTTTCGAATAAGTAGACAAGCGCTGTATAAGATTTATACACCACTCCTTAAGGAGCAAGGATTTAAGCTGAGATAACAAATTAATAGGCGTTTTCTATGCTTACGTACTCCAGCTAAACCTGATTGTAATGTAGCTGCTTACAGTTTAGATATCTAACCAGCTTCTTGTTAAGCATCATTACCTGACAGAATTCATCTACTTCTAGTCAAGCCTAAAATAGTAAATCCAATAAAGCTTTGTAATGTAGCCATTACCAAGCCAACTGCACTGTGGATGGCACAAGGCCAGCAGTACATAAGATAATAAAGTGATTGCTGATTTACGTGCCACCCGTCAGATTATATTTTAGTGGTTTTAGTATGGGAAGGTAAAGCCCCCTTACCATATGTCAAGCGATACAGTTTTGTTTTCCTTTGGTGTGCTACCGAAACACCAGAGGGAAACTGATGTCAGAACTAATCCCATGCATAATCAGTCTATTATAAATGGTGGATCCTGTGTTATCTATATGGTGTTACCTGTCATTGTAGTCCTGCATGTGATGATAATGGGATGAATGCTGAGAAGTGATCTCTATAGAACAGGAATGGTCAGTCTATTATGAATGGTGGATCCTGTGTTATCTATAAAGAGGTGTTACCTGTCAGTGTAAGGGCAGATACACACGAACGTTGCGTTTTTGCGCGCGCAAACAACGCTGCGTTTTGCGCGCGCAAAAACCATTTGACAGCTGCGTGTGTCATCCGTGTCTGATGCGCGGCTGCATGATTTTCGCGCAGCCGCCATCATAGAGATGAGGCTAGTCGACGGCCGTCACTGTCCAAGGTGCTGAAAGAGCTAACTCTTTCAGCACCCTCGACAGTGAATGCCGAACACAATATCGCAAAACCTGTAGAAAAAAAAGAAAAAGTTCGTACTTACCGAGAACTTCCCGGCCGTTGCCTTGGTGACGCGTCCTTGGTGACGCGTCCTTGGTGACGCGCCTCTCTTGACATCGGGCCCCACCTCCCTGGATGACGCGCCAGTCCATGTGACCGCTGCAGCCTGTGCTTGGCCTGTGATTGGCTGGAGCTGTCACTTGGACTTAATTGTCATCCCGGGAGGTCAGACTGGAGGAAGAAGCCGGGAGTTAGCGGTAAGTCAGAACTTCGTTTTTTTTTCTACAGGTTCATGTATATTGGGATCGGAAGTCACGGTCCATGGTGCTGAAACAGTTTAACTCTTTCAGCACCATGGACAGTGACTATCTCCTGACGTCGCATACCGATAATTTTTTTGCCGGGTTCGGCCAAAGCGAGTTCGGCCGAACCCGGTGAAGTTCGGTTCGCTTGTCCGGCTTCGCTCATCGCAAAGACACTCCGTTTGGATGTTCGGAAACAGAAAAGCACGTGGTGCTTTTCTGTTTTCATTCATCCTTTTCACTGCTGTTGCGCGAATCACGCTCGTCCCACGGAAGTGCTTCCGTGTGGTGCGCGTGATTTTCACGCACCCATTGACTTCAATGGGTGCGTGATGCGCGAAATACGCAGAGTTATTGAACCTGTCGCGCTTTTTGCGCAGCAGACAAACGCTGCGCAAAAAGCACGGACTGTCTGTACTGCCCCATAGACTTGTATTGGTCCATGCGTGCCGCGTGAAAACCACGCGGCCCGCACGGACCGAATACACGCTCGTGTGAATCCCCCCTAATCCTGCCTGTGATAATGAAACAAGAGCTGAGAAGTGATCTCTATAGAACAGGAAGGATCAGTCTATTATGAATGGTGGATCCTGTAGCGCCCATGGCCGCGGGCCGTCGGGTTCACTCACCTCCCGACGCCCGCAGCCATGGATCTGTGAGCGATGGCCTCCGTCTCCCTCCTAGGAGATGCCAGCGCTCACTTCCGCTCCGTCCGGCCGGGTCCCGACTGATGCGCGCGCACGCTCGCGCCCGCTCTTAAAGGGCCAGCGCGCGCACACATGAAAACAATTATCATTAACCCACGTGATTCCCTGCCCTATAAGAATGCCCCAGCCCTTCTGATCCTTGCCTGAGCATTGTTAGTCTTTCCGTCTGTCTCGCAAATGGTCCCTTAAGTGTCTCCCGTTCCAGCTGTTACCCGTGCCCTGTTACCGTTCCTGTATTCCGCATTGTTCCTGTGCCTACCCGTGTTCAAGTGTCATCTGCCACGTCAAGTGCCATCTGCCACGTCAAGTGTCGTCTGCCACCTCAAGTGCCATCTGCCACGTCAAGTGCCGTCTGCCACGTCAAGTGCCGTCTGCCACGTCAAGTGCTATCTGCTCATCGGATACTGCCCGCCACGTCTGGCGCCACTTTCCGCACCTGCCTCCATCCGTGCTGAAGCCACAGTCACCGTCCGGACTATTTCAGGTACCTAAGCATTACTGTCTATCTTACTTTCACATAGACTGTGACCTGGTCAGCTGCCTCCCCGCTACGGCGGAGCAGCCTAGTGGGTCCACAAACCCAGTGATCGTGACAGATCCTGTGTTATAAATATGGTGTTACCTGTCATAATAGTCCTGCCTGAGATGATAATCAGATGAATTCTGAGAAGTGATCTCTACAGGACAGGAAGGGTCAGTCTATTATGAATGGATCCTGTGTTATCTATATAGAGGTGTTACCTGTCAGTGTAATCTGTCACGATCTGTGGGTATTGTGGACCCACTGGGCCGTAACGGCATGGCAGCTGGCCAACAGGGTACAAGTCAAAGTCTATAGTTGATATAGGTGTACCTGTGGTAACTTCAGACAGTAGCAGGATAGGCTCAGATGGGACCTTGGCAGCAGGCAGACACCAGGCGTGGTGTAATAAGAACAACACGACTCCAACTCTACACTGCACTGGAACAAGATAGCATGGGATACAGGGTACAGGTAGCAGGAACGGGAACACTGGAACTGGAGAACACTCAAGGGACCATTTGCAAAGACAGACATGGGTAGGCACAAACAACGCCCAGGCAATGCAGGAAGGGGCAGGGCCCTTCTTATAGTCCAGGGTGATCTGGGAGCAATCAGCTGAAATCTAAAACATGTGTGTGCTCTGGCTCATTGAGGCCGGGAATGAGCTAGAGCGTGCACCCTAGTGGTCACTGCAGGACAGGACGGCTGCATGTGCTGGCATCTCTGGGGAGGACAACGTCTGCAGGAAGATAGGAGTCTGCGACCGTGGACGTTACATAATCCTGCCTGTGATGATAATGAAATGACAGCTGAGAAGTCATCTCTACAGAACAGGAAAGATCAGTCTATTATGAATGGTGGATCCTGTGTTATCTATATGGTGTTACCTGTCATTATAGTCCTGCCTGTGATGATAATGAGATGAATGCTGTGAAGTGATCTGTACAGAACAGGAAGGGTCAGTCTATTATGAATGGTGGATCCTGTGTTATCTATATAGAGGTGTTACCTGTCATTGTAAACCTGCCTGTGATGATAATGAAATGACAGCTGAGAATTGATCTCTACAGCACAGGAAGTATTTGTTTTTTGAGAGGCTCAGTATGCAGAGTGAAAACGGCAAGATTTTAGGATTATTTTAAAATATAGATAATAACATGGAATATTACAAACTTCACAACAAACATAAAAAAAAAAAATATAGGTTTAACCCCTTCCCCCTGCTTGCATTCTGGGCCCTAATGTCCAAGCCATTTTTTACATTTTTCCATTGTCACATTCGAAGAGCTATAACTTTTTTATTTTTGCGTCGGCATAGCTGTATAAGGTCTTGTTTTTTGCGGGACGACTTGCAGTTTTTATTGGTACCATTTGAGAGTAGATGCGACTTTTTGATCACTTTTTATCACATTTTTTTTAAGTCAGGATTAACAGAAAACAGCAATTTTTCCATTGTTTTTTATTTTATTTTTTACGGCGTTCACAGTGCGGGTTAAATAATGTAACAGCTTTATAGTCGGGGTCGTTACGGACGCGGCGATACCAAATATGTGTAACTTTTTTGCTTTATTGTAGTTTTTTTAATAGTAAAGCATTTTGTAAGGGGAAAAAGTGGGTTTTTAATTATTTTTTTTCACTTTTTTTTTAAATGAACTTTATTAAACTTTTTTTACTTTTATACTAGTCCCACTAGGGGACTTAACTATCCTCCGATCGCTATTATAATACACTGCAATACTTTTGTATTGCAGTGTATTACTGCCTGTCCGTTTAAAACGGACAGGCATCTGCTAGGTCATGCCTGCGGCATGATCTAGCAGGCATTCGCTCCAGGCAGACCTGGTGGCCTTTATTAGACCCCCGGCTGCCATAGAAGACACAGACACTCGGCGATTTTATCGCCGGGTGTCGGTGGGATGAGAGGGAGCTCCCTCCCTCCAAAACCATTCAGATGCGGTGCACGCTATTGTGCACCACATCTGAAGGGTTAAACGGGTGAGATCAATACTAATATCGATCTCACCCGGCAGAGCAGGGACGCCCCCAGCCCTCAGCTGCCTCTGGCAGCTGAGAACAGGGAGATTTGACAGCTCCCTGCTCTGTTTACTTTATTCTACAGCAGCTCCGTGGAATAGCGGCGCTGTAGAATAAAGCCCATTAATGACCGCCGTGAAAAGGCTAATCGGCGGTCATTAAGGGGTTAACATAAAAGTTGGATTTAAACAATAGGTCATTTTCTGATGACACTTTCTTTTTAATCCTTTTCATGCCAAGGACTCTCATACATCCTTGCAGGAGGCACTTCAGTAGTCAAGAATATATCTGATAAATTCTTGCTACTAAGGGCTCTAGTTTAAAGGGAATGTGTTGCCAGAAAAACATGTTTTTTTTTAAAAAATTAAACATTTAGTGTGTGGGTGATTAAACATGGTTCAAATTTTTTTTATTTTTTTCACGAGTCAGGAAATATTATAAATTAATTCTAATTTATAATACTACCCATTTTTGGTCACTAGATGGAGCTAGTTCCCAAAATTGCAGCATTGCAACATTGGGTTAAAAGCCCTCGCTCTAGTGAGCTCTCAGCATCCCCCCCTCCTTTATCCTGGCTAGTGCCGGGATAAACGAGGGGTTTGAAAGGTTTAACCTCCTACACTGTGTGTCGCCATTTTTTGAGGTAACCCACAGTGTAGTAGGTTTACATACAGTAGTAAACACACACAAACACTAACATACATTGAAATCTCTTACCTGCTCCTGCCGCCGCGGCTCCCTCCGGCCCGTCCGCTCCCTTTGCTGCCGCTGTTCCATGTGCACAAGTCCGGAAGCCGCGACCGGAAGTAGTAATATTACTGTCCGGCCGCGACTTCCGGTCCACAGGAAAATGGCGCCGGACGGCGCCAATTTCGAATAGGACTGTGTGGGAGCGGCGCATGCGCAGTTCCCACACAGACGCCGTACACGGCAGTCAATGGGACGGGAGCCGTTCGCAGTCCCTATGGGACTGTGGCTGCCGTACTCAATGTCTGTGTGTGTCGTTAATCGACACACACAGAAATGGAACAAAAAATGGCAGCCCCCATAGGGAAGAAAAAGTGTAAAAATAAGAAACAGTAAAACACAAACACACAAATGAAAATAAACGTTTTTATTAAAGCACTAACATGTTTAACATATAAAAAAATTATTTGTGATGACACTGTTCCTTTAAGCTCAGATTATACCTCCCCGATTTTTATTTTCATGCAAAAATTGGTTGTTGCATTCCTGCAGTTTGCTGTTTCTTTATTACATGTATGGTATGTACGAAATTCTCACACCTTACTGATTTTTGTTTGCATAAGGGGTTGGCTTGAGTACACATTTTAGACGCAAATTTAGATTTTCATGCCATTTTTGCTTATAATCACTGTTTAATGCAGAGTTGTGTGAAGGTGGTTGTGTGTATAAATTACTAAATTGTATTTTTATACATGATTTGCTGTGATGTAGATGTTGGGAGAATAGTAGCTGTTTTCTGTATGCAGTATATATTTTTAACACATTTGTGGATGATGGCTAATATTGCAAGGCCTCTGTTTTAGCATTTTTAAAAGCACTAGCTCTTATTGATGTAGATGATTGTGGTATACATTCAATTTGTTAACCTTGGTCTTTTATTTTTACATTGTTTTTGTGTGCGAGTATGTGAGTTTTAGGTGCAAATGTATGTTGTAATGAATTTTAAAAAATCCTGTTTGCTACAAAGTTACATGAAGGTGGATGTGGCTACCAACAGCATGTCAAGACAACTGCTATTGTCAGGTTGTCTTCTTTCAGGAAATATGTAGGGTGTGAGGGTGCACTCACTTTTTAAGGTGTGCAATCCATGTGTTTTATTGGTTGTTACTCTTTTAAAATTTTCCACCTTAAGGGCATGCCCCCACGTGGCGGATTTCCTCCGCAACTGTCCGCATCAATGCCGCACCTAATCCGGGTTGCGGATTACGGCTGCGGATCTGCCCAAAATGTGCAGTAAATTGATGGGACTAGCTGCTGCGGACTACGGAAAAAGTGCTTCCCTTCTCTCTATCAGTGCAGGATAGAGAGAAGGGACAGCACTTTCCCTAGTGAAAGTAAACAAATTTCATACTTACCGGCCGTTGTCTTGGTGACGCGTCCCTCTTTCGGCATCCAGCCCGACCTCCCTGGATGACGCGGCAGTCCATGTGCCTGCTGCAGCCTGTGATTGGCTGCAGCCGTCACTTAGACTGAAACGTCATCCTGGGAAGCTGGACTGGAGACAGAAGCAGGGAGTTCTCGGTAAGTATGAACTTCTATTTTTTTACAGGTTGCTGTATATTGGGATCGGTAGTCACTGTCCAGGGTGCAGAAACAGTTACTGCCGATCGCTTAACTCTTTCAGCACCCTGGACAGTGACTATTTACTGACGTCTCCTAGCAACGCTCCCGTAATTCCGGGAGCCCCATTGACTTCCTCAGTCTGGCTGTAGACCTAGAAATACATAGGTCCAGCCAGAATGAAGAAATGTCATGTTAAAAAAGCAAGACGCATCCGCAGCACACATAACATGTGCATGACAGCTGCGGACTTCATTGCGGAATTTAGAATCTCCATTGAAGTCAATGGAGAAATTCCGCCATGAGTCCGCAACCAGTCCGCCACTGCTCCGCAACAGACAGAGCATGCTGCGGACACCAAATTCCGCTCCGCAGCCTATGCTCCGCAGCGGAATTTTACGCATCGTCTAAACGAACACTTCTAAATTTAAGTGGAAGCCAATGGAGAAACGGCTCCGCTGCGGATTAACGCTGCGGAGTGTCCGCAGCGGAATTCAAGTGAAATTCCGCCACGTGTGAACCCAGCCTAAAACCAGATTTTTGGTCTCTTAAGTTTTGGTGATTTTATGAACATTTGTTCATGTAGACATAGACCTAAGTGGTATGAATGTACCTTGCACAACTTGAACTTATCTTTGGGATGTGTATTGTGTCTAATTTTCTGCTTGGGCCACACTTTTAGCCACAAATATTAATTTTTACTCATTTTTTATAAAACAAATTACACTTTGACACAAAATTGCATGACGGTAACTGTGTATATAAAACACTTTTAAAATACACCTCAATGGGAGGAAAGGCTTCAATACCTGTGAATCGCTGCTAAAAGCGTGTCGACAACTTAGGGTATGTTCACACGCAAAGTCAAAAATGTCTCAAAATACGGAGCTGTTTTCAAGAGAAAACAGCTCCTGATTTTCAGATGTTTTTTGTGCCACTCGCGATTTTCGCTGCGTTTTTCACGGACGTTTTTGGAACTTTTTTCACTAGAGTCTATGGAAAACGGCTCCAAAAACGTCCCAAGAAGTGTCCTGCACTTCTTTTTCACGGCCGTTTTTTTATGCTTAAAAAAACGCAGCGAAAAACGCTCCGTCGGAACAGCACACCGTTTTCCCATTGAAATCAATGGGCAGATGTTTGCAGGCGTTCTGCTTCCAATTTTTCAGTAGTTTTTCGGGCGTTTACGGCCCGAAAAACGGCAGAAATTAGGCCGTGTGAACATACCCTCACAGTGAGCAAGAAATGAAGGGGAAGCAGCGCTGCGGCCTCTTCAAAATAGCTGATCGGCGGGTGTCCCGAAAGTTGGACCCAGACCCATCAGCTATTGATGGCCTATCCTGAGGATAGGCCATCAATTTTTAGTGGCTGGAAAACTCCTTTAATGACCAGCTAAATTTTTCCGTTGTTGCCTCTCTGCCTTTAGGCAGCCATAACTTTTTTATTTTTTCATTGACGTGGCAGTATGAGGCCTTATTGTATGCGGAAGAAATAAAAAAAATTTTTCGTGCGTTTTGGGGGTTAAAAAAAATCCACTGTGTAGGTTATATAATTTATTTTGACGACGTAAATATAGGAAAAAGCTATTTTCTGCATCGTTTTTTTTTTTGTTTATTTCTATCCCGTTCAAGTTTTACGCTAAATAACCTGTTAAATTAATTCTTCAGGTTATTACGTGTAGATACCTAATATGTGTAGGTTTTTTTTGTTTTTATTTAATGTATGGGCAATAAAATATATTTTCTGCAAAATAATGACTTTTTTTTGGGGACATTGTTTTATTTATTTTGTTACTTATTTTAAACCCATTAACCCCTTCCCGCACCTTGCTGTTAATGCACATCAATGTGTGCAGTAACTTTGCGCACCTTGACGTGCAGTTACATCTGTGCTTTGAAAGTTAACCGCCGCGCGGAGCTGCACCGTGGCTGTTAACTGTGCAGGGTGTCTGGCCTGCAGTCCCTGCTGCCGATCAGCGACCCATCGCCGCTGATTTCGGCAGTTGACCCCTTAAAGAGGTTCTGTCACCAGATTATAAATGCTCTATCTCCTACATAATCTGTTTGGCGCTGTAATGTAGATAACAGCAGTGGTTTTTATTTGGAAAAACGATCATTTTTGAGCAATTATGAGCTAGTTTAGATTTATGCTAATGAGTTTCTCAATGGACAACTGGGCGTGTTTTTACTTTTTACCAACTGGGTGTTGTACAGAGGAGTGTATGAGGCTGACCAATCAGTGACCAATCAGTGTCCTACACTTCTCATTGTTCCCGCCCCGCATAATCCACAGCACAGTGTGATTGTGCAGTGAAAGCAGCTGGGATGGAACAATGAGAAGTGTATGACGCTGATTGGTCACTGATTGGTCACTGATTGGTCAGCCTCATACACTCCTCTGTACAACGCCCAGTTGGTAAAAAGTAAAAACACGCCCAGTTGTCTATTAAGAAACTAATTAGCATAAATCTAAAATTACTCATAACGTGCTCAAAAATGATCGTTTTTCAAAATAAAAACCACTGCTGTTATCTACATTACAGCGCCGATCAGATTATGTAGGAGATAGTGCATTTATAATCTGGTGACAGAGCCTCTTTAAATGCAGCGTTCGATTGCGATCGCCGCATTTAAGGTGTTTAGCACAGATCGACCGCCCCCACGTGAAATCAAGGAGGCTGGTGATGGTACCCATGGCATCCGGACGCCAGACAATGGCTTCCGGGCTGTCATGTACAGAAGCCTAGGAGGACCAGCCTCTGCTGGTCCTCCTAGGATTCCTGTCAGAGTGACTGTCATGTCACAATGACAGTTAGGCCGGATTCACACAAATGTGTGCGTTTTGTGCACGCAAAAAACACTCTGTTTTGCGCGCGTTGCATTTCCGTTGTGTCATCAGTGAATGGTGCGTGGCTGCGGACATACGCTGCGTGAAGATCACGGACTGTCTGAATTGCCCTATTGACTAACATAGATCCGTGCGACGTTAAACACGTTTGTGTGAATAAGGCCTTAGGGTATGTGCACACGACCAATTTTCAGGCGTAATGGAGGCGTTTGACGCCTCGAATTACGCCTGAAAAGACGGCTCCAATACGTCGGCAAACATCTGCCCATTGCTTGCAATGGGTCTTACGATGTTCTGTGCAGACGAGCTGTCATTTTACGCGTCGCTGTCAAAAGACGGCGTATAAAATTACGGCTGCGTCAAAGAAGTGCAGGACACTTCTTGGGACGTAATTGGAGACGTTGTTCATTGACTCCAATGAAAACCAACTCCAATTACGTCCGTAAAATACGCCGCGAAAAACGCGTGCACTTGTAAAAAAGTCTGAAATTCAGTAGCTGTTTTCACCTGAAAACAGCTCAGTAATTTCAGACGTTTTTGGCGTTGTCATGTGCACATACTCTTAGAATACATTACACTACGT